>NC_087249.1:600000-755000 GCF_037042905.1 Lytechinus pictus | reverse complement strand
TTTATTTCCTTGAAATAAAAGGAGATGAAATAAAGAATGTTTTATATTCTTCCAACGAAATATGTACTATACAGCCTAGTGTAGATGCGATGCTAGCGGGAAAATAAGGTTGTTGTTTTTTGTAGAAGGACTGTTGAGCGTTTAATAACAGTGTTATTTTATACTGAACAATAATAGTCCTCCACCAACAGCCAACTACTTCTGGCAGTGGTGTACCTCTTATACTCTAAATTTGAAGGATTTGAAATAAATCGAGAACGACTGAATTTAATCGAAATTCTCAAAAGATTGATATTGAAATAATTCAGCGATGAAATCAAATACACAAGGTTTAAATATAGATCTTATGTTCGACTGGTCACTTGCCGGAACATGCAGCCGTCGTGGATTTATTTTTAACTCTTCGTAATTTAGTACACAGAATTTAACAAGTTTATGAATGTTCTTTATTATTCTTGTCGGTGTCTTCTTTTGAATGAAATGTAATCGTGACTGAGCAGAGAAATGTAAATCAATAAAGTCAGGATCTGATTTTACCTTAAACCAGGGTCTCAGAACAATACCATTCTTCTATTTCTTTATAATGACCATTCTATAAACATGATAAAGATGGCGCCGTGCCGTGGACAGAAGAAACAGGTCCTATCATTAAAATTGATCAACACTATTTGCGAGACAAGGGAACTAGGGGGGGGGGGTGTATACTGAAGCTATGCGAAAATGAAGGAAAATTTCTTGCTGGTAATCATAATTCGAAATTCCGGAAATTGATTACATGTGATTCTACGATATTAAAGCAGATCCCGCCTATTTCACACAAATTACAACACCAGGACATGGGTTTATCTGTAAGAAAAAGAAGAAGACGTACGAGCAAACCAATGAGCAGATAAAATGAGTAACATATGGGTGGGCACATATGGAAATGTATGCAATCACGTGGTTCAATTAATGAGAGAAATACAGGTTTGACTGGCTCTGTAGGCTAAGAGGACTGATACATACATGTTTGCATCTCTTTATTGTATAAGGGGGTAAAATCCCTTCCTTATTTTAAATCGGAAGATTGCTAATTATGCTACATTCCCTGATTTGCTTGCCCCTAAAAGGCTCAAGGTTTTTATAACAAAGTGCGACAAGCCTTTTGGGTATCACGCGATGATAACCATAGTTATATTGTGATTCCATCAAAGCAATGGCGTTTAAATATTCAAATTACGACACCATACCACAGACTTCTTATCAACATAATTAAAAAACACGAATCACAAATCTATGCAACATAATTATGAAAAATAATGGAATCAGCTCTATTGTAAAACTGAGTAAAGCTGTAACCAACATCACCTACAAAAGTCTTTCATTTCAAACTGTACTTTTCACGGAAGGCAACGAATTTATAAACTGCTTTAAAATGGTCAACAAGAAGGAAAAAAAATCAATACAAACTATAAAAAATAATAACTGAATATATTGAAAGTGAGCTTTTATGTTTTAAAATGTAATTTTCTCACAATATGCAATATAAATTATTTTTCTTTTTTTAAAGAAATAAATGAGGACTTTATTTTCCTATCAAAAACAACAACAACTAAACCCACTTCCACTATCCAGAATAACCCTTTACAGTCATGTGCTATGAGAGAGACAAGCCTGTTTATCAAAACCATTTACAAGAGCGGGACAAATGGAAATGTGTCGTCGATTTTGTTAACACTATGCTCTTGACTCAGGACAGCTCATCTAACGGTGTTATTTCAAAGTTATCAGATAGTTTCGTATTCTACGATATAGTAGATGGTCGGTTTGACATTTTTATCTCAAAATCTAGCACAAAATTGGCCTTTTTGTATTGTAAGGTAAAATAAATCCTCAGTCGCTTCACTCTCTGATTGCCACACACACCATTTGTCAAGCCTCTCACAAATTAACTCATTACGCCTTTACATATATACCGCTATCATGGCTCATTCGAATCACTGTTGAAAATTGGCGTTTTGTACTCATATTTACAACATGCTAAATATTAATACGTTTCATGTACTATGCACTTATATGAAAATCAAGAAGGTGAATGTATCCTTATAATGTGATTTGTGTTTACTGACAAATATCAATAAAATTGAAAAAAATTATAAAAAAATATTGTATAACTAAAGCATGTGTTGATTGTTTGTACCCTGGCATCCCGTGATTTGCTGAGATGGAAAGAAAGTTTTCTTTCGCATTCGCAATATATTGCTCTCATTTGTAAGAAATAAATAACATACTCTCACAAGTTATAAAAAAATAGTTCAATTAATTATTTCCATAAAAATCACATTATACCATTCATAAGAATACATAGCATTTGACCAGATGTAAACAGACAATATCAAACATTCACAAGTTATAAGATACATAAAGATCATGCATCATTAATAGATCAAACCACCGAACTAAACACCCTAATCAATAACTCTGGTTAATCTAATCTTATTTCCTGGTGGGTTCATGGTTAACAATGGAGTGCATGAATATCTTCTAAAGATTAATGTGACGCTGATATGACATGCCAGTCTGCTCATTGGCTAGGTATCTTCTAGTAGGTATGTAGATTTGATCGTTAGTTGTTTTTATTGTATGTCTTCATCTTTTTTTCTGGGAGGGGGGTATTCTATACTTTATTTTTAGGATTTATCATATATCGATTTCAATAAACTCGTCTACAATTTCTTTACAAAGTTTTGCTTAAGATACAAGAGAAGTTTGGTAAACTGTCCATAATACTGTCTTCTTTTGTGGTCACTTAAATTAGTTTAAATAATGATTAAGTCAATTGATGACAGAAAATCTTGTAGTAAGAAGGAAAGTTGTTATACGTTCCTTATGAAATTGATCCAAAATGATATTGGCATTATTTCATATGGTTCTAAGTTCTAACTATGATTTGAAACATATCTCTATATATTTTTTTTATAATGAATTCTGCTTATTGCCTGAAAGCATCAATATTAAAATGGTATTGTTGCAGCTGTGCTCAGGGTTTTTCGTTTTATTTTATTTATCTTTTATAAACGTTTTCTGTCTGGTTAACGAACATTTCTAGTCGAGGTGTATAACTTATAAAATGACAATTCCCTTGTTCTCGGGATTATTAATTATCATTAGATACCGAGTTGCACGAAGCTTAAATTTTTTTCGCTGAAACTGGATGCCTCTTTGATATTACAACGCAGGAATTTTAATTGAAATAGATGTGACGTTACTAAGCAACATAAAGAGTTTGCTCTCGAAACTGTGTCCTCGCTCTTGCAGCGTTAATTAACTTTCTCTGAAACATAATGATCAGTGCTGAAGTGATATATACCTACCCGGTGCCATTCCAAATGGCCTTCACCTCAGTGTGTTTTTTTTCTGAAAAATCATATAGACTTTAAGGTGATGGTCAAACCACATTTTTCATCATGCCTTTGTCCGATTCACTTTCCTTAATAATCAAACGATTCAGTATCTCATATAAAAAAATTTGCTTTGACACAATTCGTTTATTCATTTAGGGTTATTTATTTATTTATTTATTTAGCTATTCATTTGTTTTCTTAATCATTAATTTATGTATTTATTTGTTCTGTATTTATTTATTCACTTACTTACTTAATTTTATTTGGTCTTCGGAGGGTAGTCCTAACTAAAGACTGAAGTCTTAATTGCATTTTAGCGTTAGTTATTCCTACAAAAAAAGTAAAAATGAACAAAGAGAGTGCGAAGCGCGAGCTGAAATATTTTTTGGATTTAGACCTAAAACGGCTGCATTCTATATTCGCTCTTTGTAATCATGATCAGGATGCCTATCCCGCTAAAACTATTATAATAAAAACTCTGACAGAGAGCAGAATATTTATTTTATTTATTGACCTGAAAGTGCGATATTTTAATCACATGCATGTTATTCTCTTCAGCAGATTATTATCTCAATCATGTCAATAAATAGGCATTGCGAGCGCGAAGCGCGAGTCAAGGTTTTCTTTTTATATAATGACAAAAGAGTTTTCCAGTTACTCCCCTTCCCCCTTTTCATTCACTTTTTTTCCTCTGTCTGATGCTTAAAGTCTCTATGCCACAACCATTTTGAAAAGCGCCATCTTATGATCTAAATTGCCTAATTTGGATCATGAATCCTTACCCCGAAAACAATATTTTTATAATATAGAATTCTGCTTACTCTAATTATGAAAGATTTCCTTTTAATCTGTACAAAAGTTCCAATCGCAATACTTGGCTGTGTGGCTTTGAGCAAAGGACCCTACGAAGTACCTTCAAGGGATGGTCCGGTGTGAAAATATTTAAATCTAAATAAATCATAGAGTAAAAATTACAGAGCAAAATGCTAAAAATTTCATCAAAATCGGATAACAAATAACGAAGTTATTGAATTTTAAAGTTTATCAATATTTTGTTAAAACAGTTATATATGCACATCGTCATGAATATTCATTAGGTGGGCTGATGATGTCGCATCCCCACTTTCCTTTTTCTTATGTTATTACATGAAATCATAAATGTTTCATTTTTTTCATACATGTGTAAATGATGTGTCTCCATTATGATGAGATAAGTTGCGGCAATAAATAACTAATGCACTTAATCAGTTGTCAATTTAATTGTTTTAGAACTTGGTAGAAATTTTTTGAATAAACCTGATTTCAGATAACAAAATACAAAAGAACAAGTGGGGATATGACATCATCAGCCCACCTAATGAATATTCATAAAGACATGCCTAGAACTGTTTCACCGGAATAATGCAAATTTCTAAAATTAAATAGCTTTGTTATTTGTTATCCGATTTTGATAAAATTTTCAGCATTTTGCTTTGTGAATTTTACTCTATTTATTGAGATATAAATATTTCCAGCCTGGACCATCCCTTTAATAAATTCTAAAGAAAATGTATTCATATTCTCTCTGGTCGTTAGATATACAGGTATTCCCCACACTTTCATTACAAAGTACAAAATATCTTTATTTTGAAAAAAAGGAAGAAAAATTATTCACTTTCGAGTGATGAGAAATAATTGTGAAATGTAACCTCAGAGCGAAATTAGTATTATGTTTAATCATTAGGCCCTCACTTACTCCTAGTTGGAGTGATTCCCATTTTCATGACGTCATGATTATAACAGATCAATATAAGTTCGTAAAATACCATGGCCTGTGCCTTGATAATAACTTGCTTGACATCGTATGATATTGACGGTCTGGCCTAATTTTGAAATGTCAGATGTATGTGTACCACTACATCTCGCTCTCTCTCTTGATAATAAGAAACTATTATATGAAATTCAAGTGATTTTAAGACTGGTTCGGATAACCATAATGGTTTGCAAATAATGATGAATCACTTGACTCCCGTATAATGTTAATTGAAACCTCTAAAAAGTGTATCATTTTCAAATTGATTATTTTTGCATTTGATTTTACTTTGCTAGCCATTCTGGCTATCTCCAGTCTTAAGGGATTAAGTGGCCTAAGTATCTTCAACAGATATTAGGTATCAATATTCACTTTCATGAGAGAACAAAAACAAGCAAGTCATTATTTGGTCATAATGTTCCAATTAGAGAGAAAATCAATACCGTTGCTAGGTATGAAACTCGTTAAACTTGGTTTTAAAATAATGTTCTCAGTACTGGGGTTTATGATCCGTGTCGTGACGTCACTAAAGTATTGTGCAGTCTCCCATTAATGTTTAGATAAACATGTAGAAAAACTTGAGAAAAAAAAATCTATTATTTTGTTATCTTCAATGGTCAGCTCCCTTCCCCACATTTTTCAATCTTTGAGTATAATAAATGTAATTCTTTCTTCCACATGACAACATACAGAAAGAACGCACAGCAAACGTCGGAAATGTTTGAACACGGGTTTGACAAAATGAAACAAGTGATTCATATACCTGAACCCCGTCTTACAAAGACAGGGGCAGCGGAAACGGGCGGGGGGCTTCAGCCCCAACGTTTTTCCAAAACCATGTACAAAAACGACAAAATTACCATCTAATTGTATTTTTTTTGCATGGTCAGCCCACACTTTCGGCGCAGCCCCCCCCCCCAACTTTCAAAACTGTTCTGCGGCCCCTGAAAGAGTTGCGATTGATCCGATAAACCACAACTATGGACGGCCAGCAACATCAACATCTAAAATGCATGTTTGTTCAAAATATTTTTTAGATAATGATGTATATTCATACATTCATCGTTTTCTTGAAAACTCAGCGTGATTCTTTTGGTTTACCAAAGAGATTGTGGAAATTTCCCGTGAAAAGATTTTGGCATGCAGGGATGGATTTCCATGCAGTTGAGAGTGAATGGATCAATCACAACTTTATTTAAGACGTATACAATATGACGTATACAATATTGGTTTAAGAGAACAAGATTCTGATTTATCAAACACACTTACTTTAACTGTTACCACTTGATAATTGATAACAAAAACCACGCAAATAAAAAGACAAAAGCGTTAGAAAGTGGGAGGCTTGCAGAGGAAACGAGAAGAGAATTCAAATAAGAAAAGAGGGTTGAAAGGGGAAAGAGAAGATGAAAATCGAAAGAGGTGAAAATGAAGAAGAGAAAGAAGAAGGAGAAGAAGAAGAATAAGATGATGATGAAGAAGAAGAAGACATAGGAGAGGAAGGAGAAGAAGGAGAGGAAGGAGAAGAAGAAGAAGAAGGAGAAGAAGAAAAAGAATAAGAAGAAGAAGGAGGAGGAGGAGGAGGAGATGTGATTTGGTCATAAGAGGATTGGTGAAATAAAATTATTGTGCAACCAAACCATACGTCTATATACCCAGTCAGCTACAACCTAATAACAGGAAGCGGATCTGGACTGAAAACAAACAAACATACAAACAAAAAACATACAAGAATAAGAATTGAAAATTTTCTCAATGTTGGAGGTAAAATGCATATAACATTTTCTCTTATTTTCTCACCTAACAGAGTAGCGTATTTAGTGAATAAAATATTGTGAGAGCGCAGCATATGACGTGCGGGGGAATTTTTCAATATATGCGAGAGTGCGAAGTCACTGAGCAAAAATTTTGTAACAGACTTTAACATAATATACAGAAAAGAAGTCATGAAACCCTTTCTCTTTCATTCCCTATCAGAACCGATGATGTCTCACGCTTGAAAGTTTGTTGTTTGCTTTTATTACTGCGTTCAAAATAATACAATATCAAACGTGAAATAACTATAACTATGCAATATACAAAATAATCCATAACATAAACAATATAATCATAATACATAATAAATACAAAATAACGATATGGGTATAAACCTGACTTTAAGAATAATAATGATGATGATGATGATGATGATAATAATAATAATAATGATAATAATAATAATTACAATAAAAACACTTTATGAACGCAGGAGACCGCCATCGTGAGCGGTTAAGCTTGAAATTGATAGCGGCATCATAAAGAATATCATCATAGAAGATGAAATAGTATATTTCAATTTGTGTATATTGATTTGAGATGATAATGTTACAAAATCGATCCCACAAACTGTGTTGTGCATATAGATGGTTTGTCAAATTAAGCGAACAAATTAAGGTGTAACATTTTTTTATTATTTTACAATCAACTCTGGTAAAATTCTTAACTACACATTTTATACGCATGTTTAACTTTAATCAATTGATACAAAATAACGTATTGCTGGGGTTTCTCCCCCCCCCCTCCCCCTTCCTCTCCCGGGCTCCTCTCCTCCCTCTAACCGAATCATTTACGTTTTGGCCCAAGATATTCAATTTAATATAAAAAAAAAGCACCCACATTCCTTCATATGAAAAAAAAATGGCTAAAAGTCCACAAAATCAATGTTGATTACTCCTCACATCCGCCAAATTAAGGAGAATCGTTAATCAGTTCTTATGCATCTCTGGGCAAAACATTCAGCTTGCTCAGAAACTGGTAGCTGTTGAATTGTCAAGATATTTAGCCTCTGTACTCATTTATGAGGTCGTTTTCCTTGAAACGAATGGCCATGCCTGGCTCGCACAAGCTGATATAAGTTGTACACAATTTGCGGGCAATTCAAGGACGCCACTTCGACTTGCTCTCCTCTGTACACTATTCCTATGCAGGGAGTCAGCTCGTGGAATATATCACACTTGCACGCATAATTATCATTCGTTCTACACATGCGCTTATCAGACACATCGTAGTAGTAGCGTGGGAAGAATACGGGATGAGGAAGATGCTTTTTTGCAGGCAATACTCGAACATCTAACCCGTGGAAACATTGTAAAGATGCTATTATTACATTTGTAAATTCGCTCATGTTAGTATCAACCTACAGCAAAATGGAAAGGACATTGAGTTCATCTTTTAGTAAAGTGGAATGTACTTTGCCGAGGTGAAAATATAAAACGTCGAGTTGCTTTTCGCCAAGAAGCTTGGATGGTGGATGCCTTATTGAGCATCTCTTTTATCTTCTATACAGGCCTGTGTTTTTTAGCGTTTCATATCAAAGCAGTAACAATGTCAATGTCGCCACATTGGATAGCTGGGTTTATTTTTGCCAGTTTAATACTTCAGGTTGTCTGTGTATCTGGGGAAGCGGTTTGTCCTAAGTTTTGTTCGTGTTCCCAAATCCCTGAGAATGGTGAACGATCTACAGGTCCGACATCGTCCATGTCAGTAGTTGAATGTATAATACCGAACACGATCTCTTCACTAAATGCATTCTCAACGCTTTCACTTTATCCAAGGCTTAGTATATCCAGACTGTAAGTACATCAGACATGGGTTCTTTCCTTTGCATCTATTAATGTCTTTATATCCATGTTTTCTTTTTATTGTTTACAGTCATTGGTTTCTTGGTTGATTGATCTATTTCATTAATCTATCCATTTCGTATTGATTTATTAATCCAGTGCTATGTAGGGCTGTTCATCTATATTTTATTTACTTGTCTGTGCATCCATCTATTTTTGCGTCTTATGAATCGGATTTCAAAAATTAAATTATGTAACATTTTCTTTAAACATACAGTAAACAATTATATTTATTTTAAGTGAAGTAAAACAGAGAATATTTTCATTCTTTAAAAGAAAACTACATACCATGATTGATTTATTGTCAATTCGTTTTTGTTTTGTATTGTTTCATTTTCTTTGTTCTGATTACCGTCATTTGATGTATAGAATAAAGGATTTATAGGCAATCCTTTATGAATATGAAATTGCAGAGTTCATGCTTCAGTTTAATGAAGTCTTACACAACGCATTCAAAGTTTTTAAAGGACAAGTCCACCACGACAAAAAAACACAACACTAAAAATTTCATCAAAATCGGATGTAAAATAAAAAAAGTTATGACATTGATAAAGTTTCGCTTAATTTCACAAAAAAGCTATATGCACATCCCGGTCGGTATATGCAATTGAGAGAACTGATGACATCACTCACTCACTATTTCTTTTTTATTTTATTCAATTCATTTAAATTCAATTCATTTATTTCCATATTCAAATTGTACAATATAAAAACATGATAAAAGTACAAAACAAGAATTAATTAAAAAGGACAAAATACAAAAAATACCAGTATCAAAAGCTACAAAAATACAAAGAACAACCAAAGAAGCAGAACATAAGTAACCTGAATATGGAGGAATTGCCAAAAAGCCAAAGACGCTTATCGAGGGCAATCTACACGCAGTATATAAGCCTTGTATTTACGTTAAAATGTTAAAAAGTCGGTCATAATTCAAATTCGTCTGGAATATTATTCCAGCATTTAGATCCAATGATAGTTTTTGAGAAATTAAGTTTTTAACAAAGGTATACGTAAGTCCCCTTGTGCCCTAGGCATGCTGGGGCACAAGGGGATATGCAATGTTTGAATTTTCTCCCCATTGTCTTGTGAAACAAAGTTTTATTTCGCCCTGAACATGTTGAATTACCATTGTTAAACATTTTATGGTTCAGTCATGTTGGTCCTTATTGTCAAATCTGTAAAAATTGAATTATTGTATAATTCAAACAATAAAAAGCAAAAGAAATAGCATGAATAGTGAGTGAGGGACACCAGCGATTCTCTCATTTGCATGTGACTAAATTGTGTATATGAAGAGTTTGTTTGCAAAAGGGGTTATAGATCCAATTTAGACCATTTGAAAATCATGTTCTTTTTATTCTCCCATATTGCAATATTCTTATGCGAAACTGAATTGTCATGATAGCATACCATGTGAACATAAAATTGGGTGTAAGAGAAATCTGCCTGGCTTCATATCATTTAAAGATTTTTCCCCAAAAAATCACCTTTGTGGATCTAACCCCTTTTGCAAAAAAACTGAAATGGATCTAACCTAACCCCCTTTGAAAAAAATGATTTTGTTTGCCATTTTGTCCACTTTTTAATGGGGATTTTAACTTTCTTTGGTATCATCTTTATTAAAAAAAAAATTAAAAGTCTATACTAATATTAAATAGATCTAACCCTTTTTTGCAATTGAGCTCTTCATATAACTAATTTGTGAAAAATAAGCGAAACTATAAAATGTCAAAACTTTCAGCATATTATGCTTGTCTAATTTTTCTCTATTGATTCAAATCAACATTTTTCTGAGGTGGACTTGACCTTTAAATACCTACTTGCATGTCATATGGGATGGGAATTGCTTCTATATTCATTGAAGAAAAAAATTGTTAATAAGAATTAACAAGTATCCTACATTGAAAAAAAGAAGATTCTTAATGAGATCCGCGATTTGTTTGGAATATGCCTACATTCAAATGTGATAAAGATAATATTATTATTCAACTGTGTTTTCCATCGTAACATGGACCTGACTAAATGACAAAACATGCACACGATTGATGCAATCAACAAATGAAGCCAGACATGAATCTAATTATCTTAAGCCGATACAGAAAAGACGAGACCAGTGAGAAATAGTCTGTAGGGTATAATCGTATTATGAAATGGCCTTAACAATCCTGCGAGCGAGTCTTTTGAAAGGTTTTAAAAATATGCTTTGATTGCAACATTTATAAGTAATATGCAGGAAGTAAAGTATGCTCATGCCTGTTTTAAGGTTTCAATTTTCTGTGCGTTTATCATGTTTATAGTAGGCCTACAATTTCGTTCGTGCCCTATATTACGTATACTCTGATCCATTTTCGCCTCATATCTCTCTCTCTCTCCCTCTCTCTTTCTATCCCCCTCTCTCTCCCTCTTTCTGTTTTTCAGGAATCAGAGTCTAGTCCGGTTCCAAGGACGCGTTTTATCGGGACAGACCTATTAATCTCATGACTGTGCGCTGGGTTGTTTTACACATTTAAAAACGTGCTGATCACATAGCGTAGCACATGCAAAGATGTGCGAACAATGCACACCTTATCAGGGTTCGCCTTCCTCTTCCTAAATTAACATCCATGTTTGCAATCGGCACAGATAGGCCTACATGTTTTCTTTTGTAGGAGTAACTAATAGGTCTATGACATTATGATATAATGTGTAGCAGTTATCCTGCTATCTTAAACTGAGAAATATTTGTTACACTATACTTGCGCAAGTATTAATATTATTGTGCATTTAGCTCGCGGCACGTGTATAGGGTGTGAATGAGTGTTACTAGTATGTTACTATCATAAATCCGTGTAAAAGATGGAGAAGTGTGACCTCGCACACACTGAATGCACCGTCGAGACTTACATCACGCGAGGGTTAGGGGAGAGAGAGGGAGAGAAAAAAAGGGGAGCTCGTCGTCAGAAGTGCGACAGAGAGAGGGAGAGATTGGAATAATAAATTATGCTAATCAACACTGACCGTGGACGACGCCATTGTTTCTGTACATTTTTCCCTTCTCACTCCAAATAAAGGAATCACGGGCGATATTTACAGCGATAATACCCCTGGGAATATATTTCCTAATATTGCACCCATTTACTGCAAAGGGTGTAGCCCTACACATTGATTTTCTTGTCGATGCGTTTGTGTATTGATTATTGAATCATACCTTTCTAGTAGTACCTACACTGGAAGACATCTTGGGTCATTAACCTCTAGTATACTCGAATGTTTCGATTTAGAATCATTATAATAGCCCCTAAAGAGGCACGAGGCATTTCACATATCTTTGCAATCGGATTCGTTTATTGGTTTATAATTCTCATTTTTTTTGCAGCATAAACTGTCATCAGTCAAATCAAATCAATCAAATCTTGAAATATTTTTCTCGGCGTACTTTTCTTGATGACTTTAATGTCTTTATTTCTAATGAACAAGTTTGAGGTTTGGTACGATGAGTGTCTTAATCTGCATGAATCGCTTTTAGTGGTGGCACTGTCTGTGTTTAACGCCTTCAACAAAATAAGGGCATGTTTTGCTGAACATAACTGATAGTGTTTGGATAAAAATTGAATTGTGAAATAAGTGATAGCGTGCCACAAAGAGGCTTATACTGTTGTGTATAACTATACGCATACATGTGTGTTTAATTAAATAAAGTAACGATTAATAATGAACTGTTTAAAAAGGATTTGTTAAAGTAAACACTCTGGTGAATGTGTCCGAACAACAGCAATGGTCAACACTGTTTTTTAAACAACTCCTGTGCGATTCACATAATAAACAGCGTTTTTTTGAATTATTTTTAAAAGTGAATATCAACCAGAAATCCGGTAAGTTCCCACAATCCCATTATTAAGTCGAACCAGTGAATTGATTTACTTTGACCACTAATTGTCGGTTGGACACGATATTCATTAAAAAATTGTTATATTGACCAATACTGATGAAGAGTAGGCCTATCAATAGTGGATAAAGTATTTTCAGCGTCAATCTTGTGATGAAAATACGAAACACAATAAAAATAGTATCATAAAGAGGGATTACATTTTTATTGAAATAAATTTTCTTTATATTTTAATGGGTCTTATCTGGTGCCTATGAAAACATGTACACTTTGAAATAATCATATAAAATGATGTATTTATAAAATACCCTGAAGCTCTTTCATTGTAAAGGAAGGCTCTCATTATGCGAATGACGATATGATAGTCGACAAATCCTTTCGCTTTAGCAAGCACCACTTACTTTTTAAAAGTTTGTGAAAAGTGATTTGCGCAACATTTGAAACAATCATATGAATAAAAGTATAGGCGTTATTCAGTAAGACGCCAAAAACTGAAATCAACAATTGAAAGATTTGAGGAGTGACAAACCCTTTCTAAATATTACATTTACAGTTTTCGATCAAACACTTAAATTGTTGGATTCAGCTTTAAGCAAGGTTGGATTAAACGGGTCAATAAGACCAAAAATACGCTTACCCGGAACAAATTGCAACAAAATGAATTTTCAACGGTCTTTGATACTGTCTGACGTCAGGAATAACATAGGCCTACTAGAAATCTACAAAAATCCGCATCCGGGAAAGTGGTTATTTTCAAGATGGCATCAAAGATGGCCGCCATTCGCTGAAAATGGATACAGCTCACTCATTATCCACCCTAGAATCCTATTTCGGTTCATATTCTATGGTCTAGGGGTAAAAAAATGTGTTGATACAGGCTAGAGTGATACCTGGCAAATCCAAGATGGCGCCCAAAATGGCTGGGACATATTATTTTCGTGTCTAGACTATGTTTTCAATGGTCAAATAATAAATTGGGACAAGTTACAAGGACAGTCAGTGGTCCAATATGTTCACAAATCCAAGATGGCTTCCAAAAATGGAGTCTAAAATTGTTGTTGCTATACTTAAAAAAACAACCGACATAGTCTGCTCAATATCCAGAAATATGATTTGTTTGTCTATACCATGGTTCAAAGGGTGAAATAATACATTTTGACAAGTTACAAGGAAAGTCAGTGGTCTGCTATGTCCAAAAATCCACAATGGATTCCAAAAATTGATTCTGAAATGGCTGCTTATACTTTAAGCGGGCAAAGCGCATTTCATTTTGGCCTGGGAGATGAGATTTTATGTTTAAACTATAGTTTCAAGGGTCAAATTATACATTAGGACAAGTTTCACTGACAGTCAGTGGACAGTCTAGTATGTCCAAAACTCCAAGATGGCTTCCAAAAACGGAGTTAAAATTTGTCTGATGTTACTTATATAAGGACATGGTTTGTTCAATACCGTCTGGGGAATATGAGTTTGCTGTCTAAACAATGGTTTAAAGGGTCAAGTAATACACTAGGGTAAGTTACAAGAAATGTCAGTTATCTGGTATATGTTAAAAAAACCAAGATGCCTTCCAGAAATGGGGTGTAAATTGACTGTTGCTACTTAAAAATATATGTAATTCATTAGAAATACACCTTGGAGATATATGATTTTGGTGTCTACACTAGAGTTTGAAGGGGCAAAGTATTACATTTCGTTAATTTGATAGGACTGTCAGGTGTCAAGATAATTTCCAAAAATCGAAGATGGCTTAAAAAAACGTGGTCTTAAATGACTGTTGTTACTAACAAGTGGATATAGAGCATTACAAATACACCTGGGGGATATTATTTTGGTGTCTATACACTATGGTTTCAAGGGTCAAAAAATACTTTGGGACTGGTTACCATGATATGCACTAATCATTTTTGCCTTAAAATCCAAGTTGGCTTAAAAAAATTGGTTCTAATATGACTGCTGTTACCTAAACGTCAAGCCCACCTCAGAAAAGTGTTGATTTGAATCAATAGAGAAAAATCAGACAAGCATAATGCTGAAAATTTCATCAAAATCGGTTGTCAAATACGAAAGTTATGACATTTTGAAGTTTTGCTTATTTTTCACAAAATATAATATGCAAAATTAAGTCACATGCAAATTACATTTTTTGTATTAAGAAGTTTTTATTCGTCAACAACTTCAATTCATGTACAAAATAAAATACATACATCAAAAACAATATCATATCTTTACAAATTAATATATGAATACATTGAAAACTCATATAATTAACACTTTACATTTTCTCGTTTTTCCTATAGTGTTACAATAAAACTTACTAAAAATCAACGTATACTTATTTTTGTGTGTGTCAAATATTCACAACATAACAGATTTTCCAACCAAATACACAAAATCAATCATTAATACAAACTAGTCGAATTGAAGCCATTAACAAGGATTTTCCATACCCCCCACACATTGGCCTCGTTTCTCAAATATTTCATATCCTATAAACAACATCAGTCTCGGCCCTGAACCCTACCTACCACCCCCCCCCCCGACCCTTTGTTGTTTATATTAAGGAGTTTGAAAATAGCCAAGAAGCAAGAAAAAAAAAAAAAAAACACGGAAGCAAAACAAAACAATAATACAAACCCCTTCCAACCCAATGGCGTGTGTCCCCCCTGCCCTCTACCCCTCCCCATAACCCCCCTCCCATGAATGAGAGAATCGATGATGTCCCTCACTGAATTTTATTTCCTTGCTTTTTTTTATTGTTTGAATTATACAATATTTCATTTCCTAAAGATTTGACAATAATGACCGACTTGACTGAACCATAAAATGTTAAACAATGGTATAATTCCACATGTTCAGGGAGAAATAAAACTTTGTTTCACAGGGCAATGGGGAGAATATTAGAATATTTCATATTTTATATAATAAATACAAAAGAATAGTAAGTGGGTGATGTCATCAGTTTCCTCATTTGCATACCAACCGGTATGTGCATATAAATGTTTTGTGAAGTTAAGCGAAACTTAAAAATGTTATAACTTTCTTATATTACATCCAATTTCGATGAAATTTTCTGCGTTATGTTGTTGTATTTTTCTATTTTTATTCAAATCAACTTTTTGTTGGGTTGGACTTGTCCTGTGAGGGGATACTCTGGGCTGAAAATATTCATATCTTAATAAATAGAGTACAAATCGCAGAGCAAAATACTGAAAATTTCATCAAAATCGGATAACAAATAAGGAAGATATTGAATTTCAAAGTTTAGCATTATTTTGTGAAAATATAGTTATATCCACGTCATCATGAATATTCATTAGGTGGACTGATGATGTCACATCCCCACTTTCCTTTTTCTTATTTTATTACATGAAATCATAATTGTTTCATTTTTCATACATGTGTGAACAATGTGTCTCCTCTATAATGAAATAAGTTGCATCAATTAATATCAATTGCACTAATCAGTAATCAATCAAATTTTTTCAGTTCTTGGTAGAAAAAATTGAATAAACTTAACTTCATATAATAAAATACATGAGAACAAGTGGGGATATGATATCATCATTTTTCTCTTCGAATATGCATTAAGACATGCCTAGAACTGTTTCAACGGAATAATGCAAATCTTTAATAACTTTGTTTGTTGTTGTCTGATTTTGATCAAATTTTCAGTGTTTTGTGTGCCTTATTTTTCTTTATCTGTTTAAATCATATTATGTTCAGCCCGGAGCATCCCTTTAGAAGCGGACAAAGTTCATACAATATCCACCTGTGAGAAATGATTTATAATGCATAAGTTATCATATTATTACATGAGTGTAAACAGCACCCATTTTGATGAAATTTTAGAATCTACCTTGGAATTTTTGACAAAATGGAACCATCCTTGTTACTGGTCCGAATGTATTATTTGACCCTTCATACCACAGTTTAAACACCAACATAACATATAGATACTGTAGAACTCTGACCATTATTGAGTGATAAGAGTCGTTTTAGATACCTTTTTTGAAAACCCTCTTGGATTTTTAGGCAAACTGGACAACTTCATATCAATGTAACCAGTCCAAACGTATTATTTCAACCATGAAACCATAGTGTGGACACCGAAATCATATATCCTTGGCGGATTTGAAATGAAATATGTCCATTTTAAAGTAAAAGCAGTCATTTTAGACTCATATTTTGGATTTTCGACGTACTGGACCACTCACTAAATGTTCTTGTAACTAATTATCTGACTTTTAAAACCATGGTTTAAACATCAAAATCATATGCCCTTGATGGATATTACATGAACTATGTCCATTTGTAAATAACAGCGGCTATTTTACTGTTTTATACTATAATTTCTTTTAAGCCACCGTGGACTTTTGGACATACTTGACCTCCGATAGTCTTTGTAACTTATTCCAATGTTTTGACCCATTTAACCATGGTATAGACACAGAAATCATAACTATTCCCGGATATTGAACAAACTATTATTTTTTTTAAAGTAGCAACAGCAATAATTTGACTCCATTTTTTGAAGCCATCTTGGATTTTTTAACACACCAGACCACTGACTGTCCTTGTAACTTGTCCCGATGTACTACTTTACCCTTAAAACCATTGAATAGAAACCGAAATTAAAGCCACTTAAAGAGAAATTCCAGTAGTTGCAGTAAACACTGATTTCATGAGAAAGTCTGTAAAACAAGGCTTAATTGTCAGTATATCTTCGAGGATCTAGATTTAGTACAGTTACATAAACTGAACTTCGTGAAATCTTGAAATCTACGCTGAAAAATGTTCAGACTGAAGATCCCAAACACAGATAAGCGCACGTGGGACAGTGTATAATTGTTGCTTTGAACTGTTGAATGTCGTGCCCGACGCTCTACCCGAATCTAGCTGTGCTTATTTGCTGATTTCTCAGCAATTACACAATTTCTTCCAGAATCCTTTGGCACATACGTTTTATTTATACAAACAGACACTTTGGTGGTCATTTCATTGGATTCTGTACGAACTCATTTTGATATCGTTACCAAAACTAGCATTTACCTTTAAGGAAGTATTAGACGAATTGTGGATTTTTAGACTACGGCAGCCATTTTGGGCGCCATCTTGGATTTTCCTGGTCCCCTTGGGTGCTAATATTCACTCTAAATTGTATCACCAAGTTATTTTACCCTTTGGACCATGGAATATGAACCGAAATAGGATTCTAGGGTGGATAATGAGTGAGTTATATCCATTTTTCGGTGAATGGCGGCCATCTTGGACGCCATCTTGAAAATAACTACTTTCCCGGATGCGGATTTTGGTAGATTTTTAGTATCTTATTCCTGAGTTCAAATACTGCCAGAAGCATTTGAAAAACCTTTTGTTGCAATTTTTTCCGGGTCAAACCATATATTGACCCGTCTAGATATAACATTTGCAAAAAGTTTTCACTCCAACCTTTAGCTATGAAAGAAGATATCTTGTACCTTTTTAACTGATTTCCTTGCCCCAAAGCACTCCCTCCAGCGCCAATGCCCCCCCCCCCCACACCGAGGCAGTGATGAAATCTGTTTAAATGCAGGAGTAATTCGCATGAAATCGCTTATAGGCTTGAATTTTCTTCTGTAATTCATTGTCATTCCTTGCGAAAAATGTAGATAAACAAGTACTGAGTGAATTGTTAATGTAAACCTTTTTAAATGATAAAAACCTAATAAACTTTTGTTTGCATAGATTTATTTCATTTTGAATTTCTATAAGATCCAGCTGGAACAAGAGAAGGTAAAAGGTGTGCTTACATAGAGTTAAAATATTAATTTAGGTAGCAAAGTTGTAACACAATATTATAATTTATCTGTTTTATTTTCATTGACTAAAAATGTAAAAGAAATATCTAGCACAGTCAGTTCGTTTTCGCCGTTTTCCTTTGACATAGCGTGAAAATTAGCATTTTTGCGCAAACCGATTTCTACGAGCTTGACAAAAAATGGACAGTCCTCACTAAAGAGTAACATTCTGCCTAAAATTTTACTTTCATTTGAAAGATAAAGAATATAAATTACCCCCTTGTTGTATCTTTTCAATTCTCAGGACTTTTTCAAAGTGTAAAATTTCTATTGATACACACTGTACATAAGAATACCTATTCGACTTAAAATGTTGTGAGTAAACAGTCTTTCCATTCCATTCGATTAGCTCCGTTGAGAACATAAACATTTTTTTTTGTTCTTCGTTGTTGCTCTCTTTCATCTTCCCGGCATCTTCCATGTTTTCATTTCATCTCAACCAAAGGAAATGATATGTTAATTACAAACAATAGGCTTCACATCTAGTAGGGTATATGACAACAACAATCATGATAATTGACCACAACAACATTACAAAAAAAAAGGAATAGCTATAGGCTACATCCACAATGATAAACGGCAAAGGTCGTCTTCATGATTTATTTGATAGGTCGTGAATTGCGTTCGAATAAAATTGATATAGCCAACATATTATCAAAGGATGTGCCGCAAGAATCTCATTTGTTCATGCAATGTTCAACTGCCTACGAAAGCAATAAAGTGCAGTGGAATAATGCAGGCCTAATGCTACTAAAACCCATCTAATCTCTTCAAGTTGTGGACTTGTTTCCATGGTAACATTACCGAATAAATTGAGTTTTGTAAAACGCAGCTGAAAGGTAAATGTATTCGAATAAGATGGTGAATTGCGTCTCGGGAAGGTGATGTAGTGATCATAATATAGTTCACCTTATTCGAGAGAAATCTTGATAATTTATTGTAAAGGAAACCAAACAAAAGATTTATTGAGAGATGTGTCTTTACTTGGCGTATCGACACTCGATCGACAGCGAGTTGCAAATTTGCTTTAGACTATTCAAGTTTTGTCTATTGTATTTTCAGATAACACCATGCATTCTCCATCATGTTATAGAACTCAACTAACTGTAATTTTACGGTTTTTTTTGGGGGGGGGTGGGGTGGAGGTAGACTTTATTGTTAAAGTATACGATGCAAGCCGGGTCAAAATAGTAAGCGTCTTCTTTACACTATTTAATATATTATCGTGATTATGGTTGTAATTTGGGTAATACTCCGGATTTCCAAACAGTGTCTTTGGTACATACTTATTCTAACTTTATATGCCCTTATTAACACTTTATCACAGCTTAAAGGGATGGTCCAGGCTGAAGGTATTTATATTTTGATGAATAGAGTAAATTTCACAGAGCAAAATACTGGAAATTTGATTAAAATCGCATAACAAATAACGAAGTTATTGAATTTTAAAGATTTGCATAATTCCGGTGAAACAGTTCTAGGCATGTCTTCATGGATATTCATTAGGTGGGCTGATGATGTCATATCCCCACTTGATCTTTTGAATTTTATTATATGAAATCAGGTTTATTAAAAAAAAATCTACCAAGTATTCAAACGATTTGATTGTCAACTGATTAAGTGCATTAGTTATTTATTGCTGCAACTTATTTCATCATAATGGAGACACATAATTTACACATGTATGAACAAACAAAACAATTATGATTTTATGTAATGACATAAGAAAAAGAAATGTGGGGATGTGACATCATCAGCCCACGAAATGAATATTCATAACGACGTGCATATATGAACTGTTTTCACAAAATATTGCTAAACATTAAAATTCAATGACTTCGTTATTTGTTATCCGATTTTGATGAAACTTTCAGCATTTTGCTTATTATATAAGTTAGTCAATTTTACTCTATTCGTCTAGATATAAATATTCTCAGCCCGGATCATCCCTTTAAACTGGAGAGGGGAGCTGATAGACTGTATGCCCTTGGACCAAGTATGCCTATCGTAAAATGAAATGACTGGATCGCTTAATCGTTAAATGATCATGTAAACTGAAATATTCCAAATGGTCTTAATGTATACCCTATATATGTCTGAACTGTGATTAAGACATAGTAAGAACACATGTCATTCTAAAGCATACCTTTCAAGTGAACTTCAAGGTAAGGCATCTGATTGAATTACAAGATCTTTGTTAAAATGTGATGTCCCTCCGGTAATATGAGATGGTATGCCGTTCACTAAATTCAGTTATGAATACTGAATTTCGATAGAGCTCACACAATATACAACTGTGACGAAAATTACACAATCAATCTCTTTCTCCCTTTCAGATGTGTTATTCCGACATTTTGATATTTTTTACCGTCATTTGGAGCAAACAATGATTTCACTCGAGAAGATTGTGGTTGCGATAAATTCTAACGTAATTCCCCATTTAAAAATAACTACAAATGAAAAATGAGATGTTTTTGTGAATACGTAAGAAAAATATAAATTATATATGAAATGAAGGGTTGGAGAATTTGAATAAAAGCCGTCTGTTTTTTTTAATAATGGGATATGCGTGAACCTGACGTCAGCGACATTTCTTTAAATCTGTTTATGGCCTCAAAATAATCCGCTACAAGAAAGCTCAATCATGCCCACGCTCAGTCTTTATTCTCGGTATAATTATGAACGCTGTATGGATTTAAAAAACTCCAGACTTTGTTAGACAGTAAAATATTAATGAATTTCAAAATATGATTATATCTCTTAATGTAAATCTACTTCGATACAAATTAGTCAAGATATACATGTCTCACCATGCTCACGACCAATGAGTATAGGCCATTAACAAGGAGATAAGTTTGTCATTGTATTTACAAATACTTCGTATACATAACAAGACAAAATAAGCAATTTCCCTCTCCATCTTACAAAAGGTATAACGACATCTTAATGTGAGTGCTGGTGTATCGGGGGGGGGGGGGGGGGGGAAGGGGGCTGTGATCTCCGCCCCTTACCAAATATTGATGACTTGATTGTCAGATTGAGTTTGACAACAAATGACAAGGTTTGCCGGGTATACTTAGCTGATCAAATGCTTATGGTGCTTTGGCCCCATATTTCTGTAGATAGGAAACTGTTTCGGACGAGCCTGGGTACCCGTGAAATAAGCTAATATTAGAAATAGGGGGGGGGGGAAGGGAGGGAGGTGGTGATGAAGAGGAGAAGGAGGAGGTTGGGGGAAACTGTAGGACTATTGTTTTCAGAAAAACGTCTGAATTTATTGTCTGACCTGTAGCTAGCCTGATTTATACCTCGGTCACATTTGCTCTACGGCGGCCATGGCGGCCGTACGGCTAGTCGAAAACAGCCGTTTTGTTCATTTTTATTCAAACCACCTGTATGTAGCTTGTAGCCGTACGGTCGCCGTATGCTGGTATGTGACCGAGGTATTATAGATGGATGTTTTTTGACGTGGTAGCATGGATGGGTGGCTATTGTACGAGATTGTGTTCTTGATACCCAGTGATACTTTAGCTTAAAAATATCATCTAAAAACGGTTAACATCCATGAAAAAATCATTTAATTTACATTCATAATGATATATCTTGCATTTAGATTTCGTTTGAATAAGATGGGTATATGGACATTGTATCGTGCTTGGTGGCCAGTGATGTTTTGACTTGAAAATGTAAACAAGTTTGTTAAATTCCACAACATTATACATCCACAACAAAATCTTTTGAAATCTGTATTATATTTGGATCTGGCCATCTGGGAGTTGCTGGTCTCTTAAAATGGATGCCGTATGCAGAATTGTAATTTGTGTTCACTTATTCCTACTGCAATGAACTCCACAGTGTGTTCACACTTTGCACAATGTTAAATCACCGTTACAATTTGAGCATTTCAACAGTTTGAATCACATATTCACATAGTAGACCATGTTAACACGCTTTGAACAGCCACAATGTCAGTATATCTTCTTCACACTGTGATCAGTACTGTGATGACAGGCCTTGCTTGGGGCCGAGTGCTGAATGAAAGATGGTCGAGTTGTGAAATGAATGACCTATTCTCGGGAATGGCCCTATTGTACGAATTGCAGAACATATACATGTATACTTGGATTGCTTGCGATTACAAAATTACAATTGTTAAAACAATAATGAACAAAAATACCGTAAGCGTTGTCATATCATATAATAAGAGATGAATAGTATTACTGGCACAGGTAAACACTGACCATTCAGGCTGCCCTGAAAGGTCCTCAAGCGATAAGTTTCATTCAGCTCTTCATTGATCCATTTCTTGTATGAAAAAGAGAAAAGGCTCAATACCAGGTCAGCAAAACAATACAGACAGCCCAGGTCAATATGGGATTATAAAGAGATACAATTAGAGGGACAGAATACTTTCATGGTCATTTCATTTTACACGGGGAGTTGAGGAAGCTCAAAGAATAACAACAGAAGGACAACACATCGACATAGTGTAGTAATATCAAAACCATTATCATACTGGTAATTGCGTAATCGTGTTAGATACAATTACTGATATCTAATACGTATAGACGCATTTATCCCGGGAGGGGGGGGGGGGGGGGCAGTCAAATAAATTGCCGTACATATGCGTGGCCCCTCTCCCACCAAAAAAAAACCGCGATTAAACATTAAAGGGGTGTTTTTAAGTTTTGGACGCGGGCCGCGCGTGCACTCGTTTTGAAAAACATCGATTTTCAAGAAAAAGGTTGGTTTTGAAAGACTGGTCAATTTTCAATCGCGGGGTCAAACGTATTTAGGGTATGTTTTTTTTTCCAAAGATTTTTTTTTCAAAGACTAGCCAAAGGTATTTAGGGTATGTTTTTTCCCTCAAACCTTTTCTCCGGGGTCATATTCTGACAACTTGTTTAGGGGCCAAAATGTGTAAATAAAGCCGCGAAAAACTTGTTCAGGGGGTGTTTGGAAATAATTTGGTCACGCATTTGTACAGCAATACATTTGACTGCCCCCGGGGCAATATCTTAGCAAGCGTTTACGTGAAATATTATGTAACTCTGAATTTATTTATGATTCGGAAAATTATATGACATGAAATGAGATATACAATATAAATAATGAGATTTTATTAGTTCAAGGTTATGCGTGCTTTTACTGTAAAGTGATGATAATGCTGATTTGACCATCATTAATTATCAATGTAAGATATAAAGCACATGTTTTGAATACTGACGGAAAACATATTTCATTTCAGGGTTGTTGTCTAAATTTCAAGTATGCAGGCCTATATTTAAAATTAAAAGCAGTAAAAAACAAACATCAATAGCCGTCAAGAAAAAATATAGCGTTTGCCCTATGCCGTTTAGATTTTAATTTACATGCAATTTCCCCCGAGAAGGAATTAATTATCAATTAAGTTATCTTGGGACTATACCACAAGAGCTGTTTGTAACTTTTATTAAATATGATTTTAAGCGCCTTTACTAGTCCGATATTACCATGGTCATTTTTATTCTAACTTTCCGTTCATATTACATGATGATGATAAATACCAACAGATTGGCGTTTGTAAAAAACCTACACAGCTGAAATGATTTAATATTTTAGCGAGGTGTATTGTCTTCGTTACTTTCTAGGAATGATATGAGAGAGAGAGAGAGAGGGGGGGGGGGTGGGTCTATCTGTTATGACCGTCAATTTCTCCAATTAAGTTCCTATTCTTGGAATATGAGTAGGAGGGTGTTTAATGAAATGAAATGACGGAATTGTGGTTCAAAAGATTTCGAGTTATGTTGTAGTCATCCGTTAGTAATAATTTATTTGATGTATGGAATGGTGATCTGCTAGACCTGCTAGATTTGTCTGTTCTACTATACAAAAATCTGCAATATTTTAGGTCTAATGTATTTGTAATTTAAATTAGTTAAGGGAAGTGCCAATTAGCATTCCCAGAAAGCCTGAAATTGAAAATGTACTCGATCAACTGATTGTATTTGGGAATTTTACACGGTAGGACAAGATGATTTATGTACATTGAATCATTGACCCATGATTGAATTCACTCTTTTCCTTGCGTATGACCACGTTTAATTTGATCCATAGAATTTATCATTTTAAGCCTGTTTTTTTCGGATTCATGATCATGTTTCCATTGTGCATACATTAAGCCTATAATAAATCATTATTAAGTTGTGACGTACGCTTAACTATGCAATGTAGTACCTAATGACGTCATAGAAGAAAAATAAAGTGTATAGTTGAGACAATGTCAAGTAAGACGAAAAAATGTCAGATGATTATGTTACCCTTTAGAGAACATTTACTATGTCAATACCTAGTCAATAGTCAATAGCGAACTTATCATTGCGATGCATAACATACAAAATTATGTGAATTTCGAAGAAAGTGAATATGTGTGTGTGTGGGGGGGGGGGGGCGAAACTATCTAATACGCTCTGATTAAAGTTTCTGGTATAAGTGATATCGATTACGATTCCCATTATAATTTAGTTCAATATCGGATTTACCATCAATATAGTCTTACTAAGTTACTTTGATATACATGTATGTCATTTGCAATTATAATAATGACAATCATTCAAGATACCATTGAAAAAAAAAATGGATAAAGGATTTTCTGCTCCAGCACCCCCCCTAATATTTCTTCTCAGTAACTCTCAACCTCCTCCCGATCGTGTAATTTTCCTTCTCCACAAACCTGACAGTATTGGTAATAAGGTCCATGGTAATATCCTCACTGAATCAATTAAAGACTATCCACCCAGTCATTATGCAAATGAGGCTTTATTGGTACACCAGCACAGACCATTCACCTTCAACTTCCGGTAAGGTCACTTCGATCATGATTATTTCGTTCCGGTCAATATATTAATTTCGTTCCTGGAGTAGTAAACTCGAGCTTCATCATGTTCAACTTCCAAATGCACTCGAATCATTTCCGGGTACCTAATCATGCCAATTTAATTAATGCTGAAACTCCTCCTATTCTCATTCTGTAAATCAGTATCTACAGTGAGATGTCGACGACATCCATGATGTTGATTTTAATTATGTAAGCTGCAATGATTTACAAACATTGTTTAATTGTTTAAAAACAGATATTTGATGGCCTGATTTGTCTTTCATGACATCCATGTCACACTATAGTATAGAGACGGGAGCAGCATATACAATCGATACTTTCGATTGAATTTTAATTTTAATCTTAGTGCAATGATGTTATGGTTTGTCATAGATTTCCAGTTACAATCAATAATAATATTGCTTATACCTTTTTATGTAACATGGCCCTGTGAATCAATGCATTTTGCAAATCATTTTCAACGATCATTGTCTCTTTTCATTGGACCTTCTCCACATGACGTCATATACCCAGTGTGTACTGAAAGCGGGGGTGCTAGGTGTATTGTATTTTGCTTGTCCACATTTTTGGGGACCAAAACTACCTTTATTTTGTAGCGAAGCCCCCCTTTTTTGTTTTGCTTGTCAAATTTCTTCGGACCAAAACGATCTCAATTTTGTAGTGAAAAGCTTTTTTTTTTCTTTTTTTTGCTTGTTAAATTTACTTCAGCACCCTCAGTCAAAAAATCGTTCCCAGGCCCAGGGCCCTGAGCATGCTTCTGGATTATATAATGTATTCTGAATATTGTACATTGTTTTTTTATGAGGGAAATCACCATGTATCGATGGGCTCCACCAATGATTTCATGTGAATTTGGTTCAAGCTAACACGGGTTATGTGCCTCCATCTTGATTGCTGAAATGCAATGGTAATAAAAATGACATTTTGGCGCCATTAATCGTTGGTACCTGGAATCGCAGCGCATCAAATATATTTTCATAATGAGCAAGCGATGATAGTCGATCGGATGACATAATGTGCCTGGTTTAGGGGTTCAATGATGGTGCATGGGTTGTGCATGCATTGCCGTTGGTATAGTCGCCACAAGGATGAAGGGCAAATTGAGGGAGATATATTAAAACAGACTTAGCCTACATGTGGTCGGAGTAGTAGTAATATTCATGCACCTATATTACTGAAAATTTATTGAGTCAAATCGGGGGTAGGCGTGCATATAAAATGTCAACGGGTCACCTCTACTCGCTATGATTGCACTGTCGCCTAAATTAATCTTTGGGGTTGGAGCGTAGAGATGGGGTATTGGGTCTACCGTTATTGGAATTCTGCAAATTGAGAGTGGCATGGTGCATTTATATAATTAAATTGTTCCGAAACTAATTAAAGAGAAATTAGCGTACCGGAGATGAAAATCATGAAACCCGTACATCGGAGTTGATTCCACTTGGTTGTGTATCGACTGTTTGTTATTAAAACAGTCAATCGTATGTTGTAAGATCAAGATGGGTTTGAGTACAGGATCAGACACAAAGACATGGATAAAACATGGGGAGACAACACAGAAAGACCGCACAGGGAACGGGGACTGGGTTTTTTGTAATCATAATTTGTTTATTGTTATTGATATTTATATATCTATACACTGCAAAAACTCCGGTGTTGATTTATAACACCAGCCCGGAATCAATTATGTCCACACCAGAGAAGTATTGAAACAACACCAGTTTGGAATCAAACCGATGCTGTTTCAATACTAATTGATGTTGTATAAACACCTTTCTGGCGTTAGACCAAAACGAAACTGGTGTTATTTAACACTTTTCTGGTGTGGACATGTATAGATTCCGGGCTGGTGTTAAATCAACACCAGAGTTTTTGCAGTGTATATTTAATTAGGGGATGGCGTCGTATTTTCTGATGAAAGAGAAAAAAAGAGTAAAGGATAGATGAATTGTCGGAGGAAGGGGGAGGGGGGTATTCACACTGAGGGGGATGTTGTAGAGGCTGTGAGAGATACATGCAAATTGATGAATGAATAAAATGAATACAAAAAACTGCCATGTCCGTTTTGATGCATAATGCTCATTTCTATCGGAAATCATTAACAAAAATAGTAATCAAAATAAAACACCAGCGGTTCGCTTGGTCCGAATTTAGATTAGGATTTGATTAAAAAAAGAGAGAAGCGTTCTCTTTATGTTTTACATGTCTATGTTCCTATACTTACATGTCAATATATACAGACTTATCCCGCCACAAGATTTTGCTTCTAGGGACTTACGCCTTCTTCTAAACGTATCTTGTATGTGTACAAAGATGAAGAGATTCGTGAAATGGAAGAAGATAAATGTTTATATTATAACATTAATCTTCTTCCATTTAAAAAATGTTCACATGTTTGTTTTCATTTCATAAATTATGAAAAATAAAAAGTATGTTCTCGTGTAGAGCGAAAGTGGACAAGCTTAGTATTTCTTTAAACATGAACGCTTTACAAATCGAATCCTTGAAGTCAAGACATGGCAATGATATATTTTGATAGCGACATTGCACGGAAATGCCGACAAAGAAGTTTGTAATATTTGGAATTCTAAAGTATGAATGTTGAAGAATTTGACACTGCCATTCATCTTACAGGCATCCTGCTATCCGCCTGCGTTAATATTACCTGTCCACGTATATGTGCTGATTCGTTTCCTATTATTATATCATGTATATCATGTATATGGGGATCTACAGATAAAATTTTGATTTTTCGCATAACATTTCGGAGACAAAGCCTATTCATCACAGTGATATATTTAAGAGAAACGATATTAGCTAGATTTCTGCTTATAAAAATCACAATTATAATTTCATAGTCTTTTTTTAACTCCAAAATGTCATGTCATTAAAATTGTGATGTAATGACATTTTCTGTTTGTAGTCAAAATTTAAATTATTCTAACTTCATTTTTTCCTTCATTCCTTGGCTTATTTGCATATGTTTCTCATTAGTTATCTGCTTCTGATAATATTAGTATGCAGAGAGTTTCATTTTCTTGTATAAGAGAGTAATTCATGTTTTTAAAATAGACTACTGTACATCACAATAAATACTCATTTAATAACACGTTTCTTGACAGAAAACACATCTTGCATTTGAAAGAAATTAATTTGTAGCCAATTGTAGGAGACGTTCATTTTTGCTTTTACCAACACGTTCATATCTCTTTACTTCATGTGGTTTTCATGCGCCTCCCTGGTTAATTGACATCACCTAGCATGCTGTGAACCCGTGCTATAAAAGGTAAAGCAAAAGTATCTTCTTGTATTGATGTTATATGTTTCACAATTTAATTGTGAACCATCTGAACCTATATTCATTACCTTATGCCTGGGATGTCATGAATAGCGTGGGGTTGTCTTTAGTAGACCTGTATGTCTACTGCCGTAGATTATCTTCTGACGATGAAAATATGGCGATGTAACCAGGGTGCCTTGTTGTCATGGAAACGTTTTAGGTCGTATAAGGGGAGTATGAAATAGAAATGAGGCTCTCAGCAGAAAATGTCAAAGGTAAGAGCGTTTCTTAAAGATGGCCAACACTGCTCAAAGATGCTTCTGAGAAATGAGTTGTTTAGAAATCACACTTTTAGTTTATCAGTAAGTGGAGGTTATTTTCAATAGTCTCCATGAGCAAAACTGATTTTTTTTTTCTAGAACCATTGTCATTCTAAACGAATTGAAATTTAAAATCCATTGATAAGAATTAAGAATTTATCAGGATTGAGGAAAATTATTAAAATACAATGCACGTGTTAATCATTATTCACAGCATGAATTCACAACAATGTTTACCGGGGAGGTGTATTGTAAAGCGACCACTTTAATCGATTAAGATTTTTTTTAGTAGCATTTCTGTGAATTTAGCACAACTGCGTTTTTAAAGAATTCATTAAATCGTTTACCAATTTTATTGGACATCTAAAGAAAAAAGTACTTCTTAATATTATTAGTGATGTTTCTTAAAATTTGGTGTCAATGGATGGAATTCTGTTAACACAATATTTATTTCATATACTTGATTTTCTACATTTCATTGGAATGCGAGATGAAATCTTATCTCATGAAAAAGATGATACTTGAAGATGATATTGAAATTCAATATATTTTGCTAATCTTACTGTCGTTTTCTTCTCACTTTATAACGATTTTTTTTCTAACTCTCCACGAGATTGAAATAATTTGGATGACAACTGACACTATATAAACTAAGTTACCTAAACCATTTATATGTGGAGTATCACCCAATATAAGCTTTTTATTTGGCAGAATGGGGCGCCAAATTAATATGGCATCATCGCCTCCTGTTCACATGTGTACGACCTTTTGTAGTGTTAATAGCTATATGGTGTCAGTCTATGGTGTCAAGTGTCATGGTGTCAGGTTATATTGTGACCGAAACACCGAGCTATAGTAGGTCCATGGCTATAGTAACTTCTAACAAGGAGCTAAAAGCTCCTTGCTTCTAAGCTCAACTTTCACCATCATCACACATTGGTTTTCAAGGTAAAGTGTGATTGTGGGTAAATGACTTGTGAACACGGCATATTCTTTCAAGAAATACACCTGTCATGGTATCAAACAAATATTTCCACGATTCTGGCTATTCAGCGAAATCAATTTCACACATGAAACACCTGCTAGTCAGATGTAGACTCAATAGAGAATAAATGTATTCTTGATTGTGGAGGTAATTTAATTGTTAGATCAGTATGTTCAAAACAAGATGAATTACAGAGTTGTGGCTGTATTTTGAAATGATCTATATCAAATACAAACGCATCGAATTCACAATAGAGATCATATTTTAGTTTGCTTTTGGTCCAATATATCATCAGTCACTGAGTGCAGATAAACCATGAAGGTAAAATAGCAAACGAAATAGAGCTGAAAATAATTATAGAGTAAACTTCAACAAGCGAACGCTGAAAATGACAATACTTATAAAAATACAAAGCAATATTTTGTAAAAACATTAATATTCATACTGTCGTGTATATGTAAAAGGTGAGCTGATTATGTATCGTCCCCACTTTCTCTTATCATGCTTATGTTATTGCGTGAAATCATTATTTCATATATTCATACGTGTGTGTGTATCACTGCTACAAAGTAAGATACAGCAATGATTTTTCCTACACCTTGAATAAATTGTCAATCCTTTATTCCCATTCTTGGAGGACAAAGTTGGAATAAATCCGATTACATAAAATCCTAAAGAATAAGTGGTGATATCAGCTTTCCTATTGCATGTTCATGGGGACATGCATAGAACTGTTTCACAGAAATAAAGCTCTATCATGTCTGCTGTGTTTCTATCCTTGATGAGACGCTGCATTCACACGGGGATATATTTTCAATGGTTTATTTCCACTTCATCTAATGCCAATTCGTCCTATTCCGTCTACTGCCATTTGGTTTACCATTAGTTCGTCCACTCACCGCATAGTCTATAGTCAAATGCCATTCCGTCTAATAACCAGTTCGTCCAATAGTAATTTATTCCATATACCATTTGGTCTAATTGGACTAAATGCTAAATTGTGCAAAATGAATGAAAATGAAATAGATATTAGACCAACTGGTTATGAGACGAAATGTTGATGGGCGGAATGACATTAGACTAAATGACAGTAGACCATGTAGTGAGTAAACGATTTTGCAGTAGACGAATTGGCAATTTACCTTTTTAATGATACCCGCGGATTTCCCTGCGATAAAAACAATCTGTTGAGGTTGTCCCGGATAAAGATGAGAGATCCGATTAGACTGTGCTATGGTAAGCATTTACCCAATACGGATTACGTAAAGAGATGTAAAGAAAGAGGAAGAGGAGGAGGAAGAGGAAAAGTCATGGGTGGGAGCCCGGAGAATCCAGAAAGCATGGTATAAAAACATTGAGGTAGGGCGGGGAGGGGGGGGGGGGGGTCTTAAAAAAAGCCATGGAATAAGGTAAAAGTGCTGGTAATTAATTACAAAGGAAGTTGTTAGTTAAAAGTGCTTTCCTCTGATTCGTTGAACTGATAATTATGTAGAAGCATCGAAATATGAGGACCCCGCCCATCACGCCCAACTTAAGTATTGTGCATAAGTCACTCCCTTTTAGCTGCTTCTTAAACTTTCCATCGTATCTTCCAGATTCTTTAGTGGTACTGTTAGCACTTATAGGTAACAAGTGAACAATAACGAAGATATAAAATCTCAGCATGGTCGATGGTCGTGACAAAGATAAAAAGCTGGGTCGGATGATCTGAGGATCAAAGTTTGGAGAGGATCATTTGCATCTTAAATTTATCCAACCACTCACGCTCATGAAAGAGAATTATTATGTTTGTCAATAAACACACCCCACTGGAGAAATCAAAACGTCTATATGACCTGCTGCCACGCCCCTTCAAAATACAGTGAAGATTGTAGTTATAGTGACTGAGTGGTATGATTGAAGGTGAGATTGATTTTGGTTGGTTTGTTTTGAGTAGGATCGGAATTCCGTATATTCATCACCTGTTGTACCCCGTCATTGTGTTCTTACTTCCCGGTCCATGGCTGCTTTCAATTATTATTGGCCTATAATACAATATTGTCTGTTATCACATCTCGGCCAGCCAACCCATGGTACAGTGACCTCATAAGGTCAACCTCTATGATTGCTGGCATAGCGTGAAGGAAACGCTACATTACAACATCGTCAATTGAATCGACCATATAACGGTAGTGCTCGTGTGAGAACCAAGCCTAGCAGTATCATGAATATTAAGGCCCTCTATTTCAGAACTTCCAAGAACAGATGCCTGGAAACTCTGGTTCTTTCTGTTTCAATCGACCATTACTTCAAGCGCAGTTTTGGTCGAGTGACCTTTCATGATAGGCAGATTTCAAAGCAAGATATAATGTATTATGTAAGTATATGCCTTAGTCCTTACCATGGAGCTACTTGACCAGGTGACTACTCGAATAGCACAACAATGAATACCCTATATCGTTGCATTTCTACTTTGCATGCAGTAGCATTGCGTTATCATGTTGTTCTAACAATAATAATAATAATAATATAGGGTATTTATATTGCGCACATATCCACCTTGTAATTAGGTGCTCAAGGCGCTCCTATATTACCCGGCTAAGCTAGGCGTTCATAGCGCACACAGCTTTTTAAGGAATTACTTCCTACCGGCCCATTTACCTCACCTGGGTTGAGTGCAGCACATTGTGGATCAGTTTCTTGCTGAAGGAAATTACGCCATGGCTGGGATTCGAACCCACGACCCTCTGCCAATATACTCTGCCAATATACTTGGGTAACTGTGAAATACCAGTCGCTAGTGGACGTATTGTTCTTTTTTGTGGATCTAATTAAAAACACAATTCAAAAGAATGTATGAATAATCACGACATCAATGTTGGTGCTTATCTCATTAAATACTAAACCACCATGTCACTTAATTAGTACCAATGACCTTCTTCTGATCATGCGCAGAATGGAACTACGAAATGGCTTATTCGAAGTATATATTGAGAGCCTCAATATTTCCACATTTATCGGATTAGGGACGTAAGATCGAGGGCACATGAAATCGTCTCAAACCCACGCTACTCCTTCTCAAAACACACCCATTCCTCTCAAACCCATCAAACGCACACCCACTCATCTCGAACCTGCACGCTCCCTCTCAATCCATGGATCCTACTAGAACATCTACCCTTCGAATGCACCCTCTCTTCTCAAACTTACCATACGCCCATCAACCCCTCTCAGTCATCCCACACACGACTGACACCCGGACTGACATGAGCGGGGTCCACCCACATCCCATGGCTCTAAAAAACTAATACTTCTCAGAACGAACTTTGGTGGGCGTGATTATGATCTGGTGTCAACTCAACAAGAAAGCTATCTCTAGCCCATAGATGGCCAAATATACACGGTATCACTGCAGTGGTTGTTTTTATGATCAGGTACATTTACTAATTTCAGAAATTGATGATTTTTGTCTTCTTTCTTAAGATATTGGATTTGTGACCAACTTGGGGCCATTTTCTTAAAATCAAGAACGAGTGGGGCGCGAAAGTGTCTAATTAAAAACGGGTGTGGCGAGGGTGACACGACATCTCTCCCGCGACATTTGTTCCGGGCTTAGTATCTCAGACGGCATAGGGTTAGAGTTAGGATTGTAATAGAGCAAGTCCCGCTGGTCATCTGTCATAAAAAAAACACTGATACACCCACAACCATGATTCGATACAATACTCCCACATTTACATGATTCATGTGTGTGTGTGTGGGTGGGTAGGTGGGTGTATGTGCGCGTTTATTATACCCCATACTTCCTAATTAAAATCCCATTAGATGTTTTGTTCTAATTTATTTCGTAGCCCCTCCGCTATACCTTGCTGCTCACATCGTTAGTAAAAGAAAATAACCTGTGCACAAACAAACAAATGAACAAATGCATTAACATTATCAAAACTTTTAAAAGTAAGAAAAAGGTACCACCAAAAAGGATATTTATAGAAGTAGCAAAGTTAAGAACGCGAGCAGGAGATACGGTATGATTCATTTGATTGCCCTTAGAAAGATGAAAATAATAAATGCACTTGTTTACGAGGACAGTAAAAAAAAAAAAATACTCTGTACATACCTCTGTTTCCCTGGTCCATTTTGAAAGTCTAAGATAGGGAAGTGTCTCATTCGCAGACATTGTTACTATGATAACTACCATCGAAAAAAATTATGCATTTTCTATGATAAATCAGAAAAAATATTTCACCCCTTCAATAGGAAATAAATTGATATGATCGCGTGCCCTCATGAAGTTGAAAGGACAGGCATGAACTTACACCACTATTTAAAAAAAATATCATTTAAACTGTCAAATTTTGCGACTTCGATAAAAAATCTTGTTCATGATTTTGTTGAGTAAGAAGATGTAATTCCGTTTATGTTGGACCCCCCCCCCCCTTCCACACCTCGTACAGCACCTATCATTAATTTTACATCTGGGCCATTGACCGATGCATCGCTATCAGAACTATCCAAAGTAATCCACTGTATTGCTGTATCTGAAAAAGATATACTACCCATTCTGTCTCAGGAAACTTTAATGTGTCTTGCTTCCTGTTCAATGTATAATGATAAGCTAGGAAGGTAATGCAGCGTATCAAGGATTCTTTGAGTATTAGACCTTACTTAACTGACAACCCCCCCCCCCCGCCAGAAATGCAACAAATGAATAAATAAATAAATAAAGGAATAAATATATGAATATAAATACAATTAAAGTAAGAATATGAATGAAATGAAATGAAATACACTAAATGAATTAAAGAAATTATAGAAGAATGAAATTGAAAATAATAATAGAAATGATTAATGATTAAGAAAAAAAATGAATAAAACGGAAATTATTTCATTCTAAAAGTAAAAAGAAAAATGAAAGAAATCTTGAACACACACACAGCGGGGACTTTCTTGGTAATGATATTTATAGGGTCCTTTGGTGAATAGGATTTTCATGTTTCTGTCTGCTACAGATGGTCTGATCTATGAGAAGCTGTGACATACACGACACGAAGTGAATTGGATGCAGTTAGTAAACATATGTTCATGATAAAAATTGACAGTAATGGGTGTATTGTCCGATTGATTTAATCAACATGACTTGTTTATTGGCAATCCGTATTCTTGGTATACAAAGCTGATGGTTTATAACATCGTAGTGAAAGACATTTCTTTTTGAAGTAATCAGAATGTGTGTTTGATATAAATTGTAATTATCAGTATCTATTTTAATGTTTGATGAAAAATAGATTATGGAATTATGTTGTATAAAACTAGGAATGATTTAGTTCATTCCGTGGTTAATATGAATTTATTACTACATGACAGAATGTGATTTATTGTAAGAATTTACTCGCATTTTTTCTATCGAGTTTACTTATAATGAATTAATATTAGTGGGATTGCATTTTGAAAATGATTATTTCGCTTTTTTCAATTTCTTTTAGAATCATCCGGGATCAACCTTCGCTAAGTTCTATCGGCCAATCTGATCTGACTGGTTTCAATGAACTCACACACTTGTAAGTATATTCTCAACAAATGTTTTCGTAACGTTGCGGTAGAATGGAATGGAAACCGGGTCGGGGGAGGAGGGGGGGGGGGGGGTTGGCAGGTTTTAAAATGTAATGATTTGAAAACCACTTCTACATCCATTTACAAAGCAGTTTCTATGACGCCGTTATTAATTTGACAAAAAGTTCTTATATTTCTCCTTATCTAGCGCATGCGCAGACTAGTAATTTGGCCAGATAAACGAATGTATGTATAATTGTACTTTCACTCAGCAATAATGTTTCAGCGTTACTGAAAGATATATATTTTAATTTTATTTATTTATTTGGTATACAACACAAATACACGATACAGAGGTCCAAGGACCAAAATGAACACGTTTACAAAAATTACAGCATAATAGTAAATGAAATTAACAGTAACAACCAAAATTAAAAAAGACTAATATATTCGGAAGATTAGAAAATATGACAAAGGAAATAGGTGGCAAACAAAATTCTCAAATTCATTTTTTGTCTCACCTGCATAGCAGAGTGAGACTATAGGCGCCGCTTTTCCGACGGCGGCGGCGACGGCGGCGTTAACACCAAATCTTAACCTGAGGTTAAGTTTTTGAAATGACAGCATAACTTAGAAAGTATATGGACCTAGTTCATGAAACTTGGCCATAAGGTTAATCAAGTATTACTGAACATCCTGCCTGAGTTTCATGTCACATGACCAAAGTCAAAGGTCATTTAGGGTCAATGAACTTAGACCATTTTGGGGGAATCAACATCAAAATCTTAACCTAAGGTTAAGTTTTTGAAATGTCATCATAACTTAGAAAATATATGGACCTAGTTCATGAAACTTATACATAAGGTTAATCAAGTATCACTGAACATCCTGCATGAGTTTCACATCACATGACCAAGGTCAAAGGTCATTTAGGGTCAATGAACTTTGGCCGAATTGGGGGTATCTGTTGAATTACCATCATAACTTTGAAAGTTTATGGATCTGATTCATGAAACTTGGACATAATAGTAATCAAGTATTACTGAACATCCTGTGCAAGTTTCAGGTCACATGATCAAGGTCAAAGGTCATTTAGGGTCAATGAACTTTGGCCAAATTGGGGTATTTGTTGAATTACAGCCATAAATTTGAAAGTGTGTTGGTCTAGTTCATAAAACTTGGACATAATAGTAATCAAGTATCACTGAACATCCTGTGCGAGTTTCAGGTCACATGATCAAGGTCAAAGGTCATGTAAGGTCAAAGAACTTTGGCCACGTTGGGGGTATTTGTTGAATTGCCATCATATCTCTATAAGTGTATTGGTCTAGTTCATAAAACGTGGAAATAAGAGTAACCAAGTATCACTGAACATCTTGTGCGAGTTATAGTAGTTTTCAAAATCAGCACTGCTGCTATATTGAATCGCGTGATGCAGGTGAGACGGCCAGAGGCATTCCACTTGTTATTATGAACTGTACAATTAATCTAGCGATGTCAGTTTAAGTCCATATTTTATATTATTCAATTAAAAATAATTTGTTACGTTTTTTATACAATCTTGCCATTTTTATTCGCTGACATGAATTGTTTTCTCTCTTTTTTCTAGAGAAATCACCAACACCAATCTCAGTTCTATCCACGTACATAGCTTTGAAGGATTAAAACTGAAAACATTGTAAGTGTTGAATTTTTAATCTTACTATCCATGTTTATTTTCTTGTTTTACATGACATTCTGATCACTTATACCCTTGTTTTGAATTGTGCGCAAACTATATTTTAAAATCGAAGTCATAATTCATAAATATGTATTTATTTTTAAAATGTATACGTCAACTAATTCGAATAGTTGGAAATATCAGCATTACAACATGACCAGCGCTACATAAGGGAAGGGCGACAATCCTTATGATTTTTAAATGATACATATAGTAGAAGTACTACTACTAGCAGTAGTAGTAGTAGTAGTGGTGGTGGTAGTAGTAGTAGTAGTAGTAGTAGTAGTAGTAGTAGTAGTAGTAGTAGTAGTAGTAGTAGTAGTAGGAGTAGTAGTAGTAGAATTAGGAGTAGTAGTAGTAGTAGTAGTAGTAGTAGTAGTAGTAGTAGTAGTAGTAGTTAGAAGTCGTAGTAATATTAGTATAGTAGTAGTGGCAGCAGTAGTATTAGTATTAGTAGTAGTATTAGTATTAGTAGTAGCAGCAGCAGCAGTAGTAGTAGTAGTAGTAGTAGTAGTAGTAGTAGTAGTAGTAGTAGTAGTAGTAGTAGTAGTAGGAGTAGTAGGAGTAGTAGGAGTAGTAGGAGTAGTAGTAGTAGTAGTAGTAGTAGTAGTAGTAGTAGTAGTAGTAGTAGTAGTAGTAGTAGTAGTAATATCAGCAGCAGTATAGTAGTAGTAGTAGTAGTAGAAGTATAGTAGTAGTAGTATAATGGGAGTAGTAGTAATAATATTATTTTGTAGAAATAGATTTTGTTTTAGTGAAGAGGAGATAGAATGGTAGTATTAAGAGTAAGAATAAATATATATTGAATTCAATTCCCTCATTGTCATGTATTCTTTATCTGCAGAGATTTGAGAAGAAATCGATTGAAGTCGATCACGTGGGAGCCGTTTATGTACCTGTATAGCCTTGAAGAATTGTGAGTAGATAAATAATGGCTGGCAATCAATTCGTATGCCCCGTATATGATCATACACATGGTTCATTATGTATTATTCATGCAATTGATTGCACATAAGGCTGTCTACCACGAAAAAATCAGAACTCAGATCAATCGTTAATCTTTGTGTACCCGTGCCTTGATGAATAAATCTGACAAATCCACCCTCAAAGATAATCAAAATTAATATGTGGGCCGATATTAATCAAGTAATTAACATATTTGACAAGAAATTCGCTAGTCGTTGTGATACCCGTACTAGTTTCAGTTTAGACATGATTTTGTAATAATTCATAGTAAATGAAAAGTGGACTCTACTTGAATTATAATAAGAAAGGTATTGTCATAGAATAATACATGCTGGATGACGGGGGGGGGGGGGGGGTATTCCCACTAAATATTTCATTTGTTCTACATGAATAACTTTGATTCAAAACGGGATATAGTTTTAATGTAATGTTTGTCACATTATTTCCACATACGCTGATTATGTGATATTATGATTATAATTCATCACACAAAACAGTGTATTTCAGTTAATCAAATAATTATTATTACTCCGGATCGTTTTAACAAAACTTTATTATATGTGTATAAAACAACAAAGTGCTTAAAGGTCAGGTCCACCTCCGCAAAATACTGACTTGATTCGATAGAGAACAAACAAACAAACAAACAAACAAATTTCATCAAAATCGGATGTGAAATAAGAAGAAAGTTATTGAATTGAATTGAATAACTTTATTATCCAGAAACGAAATTCCTTTTTTCACTGGTTTACACACATGTAGATACAATGTATATACACAGAACAAAACAAAATATGAAAAAAATTTGTCAACATGAGCACATGTTTCATCATCTTTTGTTTTGTTCTGTGTATATGACATTTTAAATTTTCGCTTATGTTTCTCAAAATAGTGCACAGCTCAGTGATATGCAAATGAGAGAGTCGATAATGTCACCCACTATTTCTTTTGTTTTTTTTATTGTTTGAATTATACAATATTTCAATTTTTACAGATTTGACAATAATGACTAACTTGACTGAACCACGAGATGATAAAACGATGAGATTTCTATATGTTCAAGGAGGAATAAAACTTTGTTTCATGTGACAATGTGAAGAAAATTAAAATATTTCATATTGCATATAATAAAATACAAAAGAGTCATCAGTTCCCTCATTTGCATACCAACCAGGATGTGCATATACTATTTTGTGATATGAAGCGAAACTTTAAAATATCAAAAAAAAATGTTTATCAAAACTTTTAAAAGTAAGAAAAAGGTACCACCAAAAAGGATATTTATAGAAGTAGCAAAGTTAACAACGCGAGCAGGAGATACGGTATGATTCATTTGATTGCCCTTAGAAAGATGAAAATAATAAATGCACTTGTTTACGAGGACTGTAAACAAAAATACTTTGTACATACCTGTGTTTACCTGGTCCATTTTGAAAGTCTAAGATAGGGAAGTGTCTCATTCACAGACATTGTTACAATGATAACTACCATCGAAAAACTTCATGCATTTTCTATGATAAATCGATAAATCAGAAAAAAATTTCACCCCTTCAATAGGACAAAAATAAAAAAGATTTTGATGAAATTTTCAGCGTTATGCTTGTTGGATTTTTTTCTTTTTCTTTGATTTTTTTGTTGGGGTGGACTTGTCCTTTAAGGAAGGGTATGATATAATGAACAGAGAATGCCATGAAATTGGTGTGTTTTGAAAACTGATGGAGTTCTTTCACATATGATAATTTGAATTAGATTTTGATTTCGATTATTTTCGATTCTGTTTATGTTCAACATAAATATCAGTATCGAGCAATAATAACAAACACAAGAAAATGTTATTTTTGCATGATTTTAGATCATGTCTCTGTCCCGATACAATTCATCTGCTATGTTGATTTCCAATTGTCTACAATACAATATCATTTGATTTGTATATTCACAGTTGCAATAATTATTTTGTATGATTTTTTTTCATATTATGAATTTTATTTGAAGTGAATGAATAATAAAGATTACTACAAAACAAAAACACACATTGTTTATATGGATAATAACTGTAATAGAATTTAAAAAAATAAAAGTATTGTTATTTAATTAACTTCTGAGTTCTAGTTCAACCAAGGACATGATAGCTGATGACTTTTGTTATGAAATACAATGAATCAAAATGTTCTGAATATGTTTAATCTATGCTGTTTTTTAGATTCCTTGCCAACAACCCTCTTGTGTGTAGTAACTGTCAGAATAACTGGCTTCGAGAGCCCCACCAGGATCTAGAACTAGGTGAAAATCTCACTTGTGTCGACAATGGTACACAGATCTTCATGCAAACTTTCGTTGTGGATAACTGTAGTAAGTTCAGCTGTCTCTATTTATATTCTTAATTCCCATTCAGTAACTCTATACCAGTTCTGCAAGATTGGAGAGTATGAAAATATTCTGACTGGGTGGTATCTCTATCTCCCCCGGTGTTTTTTTTTTTTTTTTTTTTTTTTTTTTTTTTGGGGGGGGGGGGTAGGATGATGTGTGTTCCTTCATAATTTGCTGAAGCAAGTTTCATAAAGATGTCATTACCATCCGAAGTTTATACACCATTTGATTTTCGGAATTTTTATTAAAGATTTATCATGATTCTGTTTTTTTCTGAGCATTGTCTAATTCCTGTTTTCTTACTTGGATTTCATCCAAACTATTAATTCCAAGCATGGTGAGGTATATTCCAGTTCTCGTTACATCACCCCTCACCCCCTCCCTCATCTATGACTCTTTTCCCCTGCCATGCATACATACACGGACACACCTCACATACGCACGTAAAGAAATCGCGGAGAAAACCTTTTTAGTACTGCTATTCTTAAAGTTTAAAAAGCTTTTAATTTGCTTTTTGAAATTATTGTTCTCGAAACATTCCAGAGTTCGGAAAAAATCATCTAAACATGATCGTAATGCAACATTTTTTTGGTCTTTAGTAAACACGACGTCTATATGACTACAAGAAATTAAGATATAAGTTTTGACTCTAAAATTTTTTAACTACCGGTATATTTCTTCCAGGAGTTCCATCTGTGAATGTGACGCCAAGGCACCTTGAAATAAAGAATGGCGACTCGTTCAACGCGAGCTGTGAGGTGGATGGAGAACCTCACCCTAGCTTGAGATGGGATGTAAGTCGATTGATGTCTCCTTATCAACTTGTTAATATCAGCGAGAGACAACAGATTATCATGGTCCAGAATGCATCATATAAGGATACCGGACTCCTGGAGTGTATTGTTAGTAGTGTGGCGGGATGGAATGCCGCTGAGGTCAACCTCACAGTCAAGGGTAAGTTACAGGAGTTTACCATTTAGGATGGGAGTTAACGTTTGAGGACGGGGGTTAACGTTTGAGGACGGGAGTTTACGATAATTGAGGACTTGAGTTTAAGACTGAATACGTGAGTTTACAATCGAGGACGTGGGTTTACAATTGAAGACGTGAGTTTACAATTGAGGACGTGGGTTTACAATTGAGGACGTGAGTTTACAAATGAGGACGTGAGCTAACGATTAAGGACAATGGAGAACGTGAGTTTAACGATTGAGGACGTCTGGACGTGAGTTAACAATTGAGGACGTGATTTAGGACGTAAGTTTGCGATTAAGTACGATTAAGGACGTGAGTTTACGATTCAGGACAATTGAGGACGGGAGTTTTTAAATGCGGACGAGAGTTGCGATTAAGGACGAGTGATTGCGATTCAGGACATGACTTTGCGATTCAGAACACGAGTTTACGATTGAGTTTTTACGTTTGAGGACGTGAGTTTATACGAATGAGGACGGGAGTTATCGATTGAGAGCGGGAGTTTACAACTAAGGAGAGCTTCCGTGGCTGTAGGCCGCTTAATAGGAAACCCCTGCTTAGAGCATGCATGTCTCAGTGTTTGTTTTGTAGATCAAGCTGAACCAGTTCCCCTCAAACGCAAAAATATGATAAATGCATTATTTTAGTGGTTCAATAATACCCTCTTGTTGACCACACTCATACCCTCGTTTTTGTACGTATCCATGTGGGATATCAAATAATTAGGTCTGCGAACCTTCAAACACTCCCTAAACTGGTTCTTAACGTATCACTTAAAAACAATCATATGTTCCTATATAGTGACATCCAAGGTGAATTGTTTTTCGTCGTACTCTAGACAGTTATAGCATGATAGGTTCATTGTGATATATATATATTTTTTTTAAAAGATATATTCAAAATCGTATCCCCATACAGTTGCACCAAAGATCAACCGATTCTGGGGACCGATCAAGAGATTCCACTACTGCATTGATCTAAACGTGACGGCCCTACCAACCCCTAATGTCACCATCTACCATAACGGTACCAAGGAACTCCACTATGATAGCAGACTATCAAACGTCACCATCAACTCACACCCAACAATGAGAAGATACGAGGTCACCAACAAGGCTAGGACTCCATGGGAGATATTTGGTTGCCTGACGTTTCTCCTTCCATCGCACTACGATAACGGCAACTACACGCTGGTCGTTTCTAACGAACTTGGCTCGGATAGGAAAAACATCAGTGCCATATTCTTTGATGGAAGTGGTAAGGGATTTTTCTGATGCTATTAGTTTTGTCTTGACCAATATATAAAAAAAAAAAAATCAGAATATGTCCCTCTTTATGGCCTTTCTTAGAATGATTGATAGATGGCTACAAAACATTATAAAAAAGATGCAACCATAACAAATGTATGTTCTTTTTCGATCTCTGTATGGAAGTATTTCATACATGTACATGGTTTTCTCGTTGAAAAGAATTTTTATGGCACTTGCTAAGAAGTAATTATGTTTGTAACAATGTCGTTAACTTAGTTATTTATGATCATGAAGATAAGAAATTCAATCCTGGTCCATATTCTACCGATCATTTAACCCTGAATCTATCTGGGTCTACGATATGCATTGGGCAAAGTGGAAACTTTATCCCAGGATACTCTCTGTGTCAAAACCGTTTTATTTTTTAAACCTTAACCATGTTAACCAAGTCGGGCCTTTTGAATGTTAACTGTCATACCACCCCCCCCCCCCCAGCTGCCGATCGCGCGAGCGCCTGGAAAACAATGATAGTGTGCGATATAATCTAGAAGGATATGGTTAATTTGTCTGCTTTATAATACATTTTTGTATTGTTTGAATTAATTATGCTAATCTATGCATAAATAATACATTTTATATAGAATGCTTATGCTCCTATATAGAATCCTATTTTTTGGTGAAAATATTTTTGGAGCAATTTTTGGTCGGACATGCACTTACAAAAAATGATTTCGGAACCGCGTATCCGGGCGTGGCAAATTTGTTTTAAAAGATGCGAAAGACCTGAAAATAAAATGTTAAACGCGCTGCGGAATGTTGCCGGAAAAATAAGAAGGGGGGGGGGTGGTTGATTGAACCACTGCTGTTTTAGGGTTAAGATAAATAGCAAGCAGTATGCATTTGTTGAGTAAAATATGGGCCTTGATGATATAATGATATTTCCACATTATCAGCTATTGAGATGCACATGAATGACTGATGCCACCAATATTCATTTGAATGTCTTGAGTATGCGACTGTCATCCTCATACTAATACTTGCATTAAAGTTCGTAACTAACTTTTACTAATGACAACCATGATGTGAATGTATATTATAACACTTTATATCCATCTGCATGATTGAAACGAAAACTAACCAAACACATCGTGTCTGTGTGTATAATAGTCTGGGAGATGCGGTACTTTACTAACTTCACATTTCATCATGGTTTTTCATATTAACATTGAATGTTGGTGGTGGGTGTACTCATCTATTGTCCCATTCTTAATGGACCTTAACACCAGAAGCTCCTTACCCTGAGAAACGTGAGACACCTGCTCCCGATGGCAGTGACAACACTCTCAAACCAAAAACATCTGGACCTAAAGGACCACCTCTCGACCCTTCTACCAGGCAACCACATAAAATGGACTCGGTTCCTGTAAGTATTTTGTATGGTTGAGCCGCAAGGTCAACGGCCACTCCGCCTAGGAGTCTCCATGGTCACCGCCTGCAACATTATCCTCTATGTATGTTCTATGTATGTGCTGTGTTTATGTTTGCCATGTTCTGGTGCTTCTGTCATGTCTGTGGGAGCACGTCTGTCATTTCATGTATCAATATGGGAACTCATCCTGCTTATCTATGCATGTGACCCTCTGCATCCATCCCCCTATACCTCTTACATTGTGAGTCACCTCTAGCCACGCATCTAGTCTTTCGGGACCAGGTACCTAAAAAAGGATAACCTGTTCATCAATGATGTCTTTGTCATCCTTGTTGGTTATTCGTTTTCTTGTTCCCTGTGAAGTTTCTATACCTGATTATCCTGAAACGGGCAGCCCCTCTTCGCAAGATAACCGCACCCGCACGCTCAACCCTCCCCGCGACACCAGAGGGACACCGAGTTACGTAAGTATGAAAAGAAAGTAACCGCTCTTTGATACTAGTACTAGAGAACAGGGCGGTGCAACAGTAGGACAGGGGGCATCTGCACCTATGATTGTTCAAGTTCTGCAAAAAAAAAAAGAAGAGGAAACAAGAAAGAAAATATCAATAAGGGAGGAAGAAGTATTATAGAAAGATAAACCTGGGCAGTGTGACTCTATTATTACCACTTTATTAATTGATAACTAAACACAGTCACTTACAGGTCATCAACCCCCCCCCCCCCCCAGCCCCCAACTCCATTCTGGCGCCGCACCTGCAATAATTTAACAAAATACAACACGTCCACTGTATCTAATAGAAGAATGAGGAGGAGCCTCCTTTTGTGAAAAAGGTTCCTTTGAGCACCAGCTTACAGAATACAAGGTAAAGTGTGTACATGTACATAGAATTATGAAATTCATTTCATTTAAACCCGTTGTACCATTATGATACAATTATCTTAATCAACTATAAAGGTAACCAACTAGATTTTTGCACAAACAAGTCATGTGAGATTGCCATATAATATCATGAATCTAATAAAGTGATCTGTACAATTTTATGGAACGTTAAATAATAGTTGTGATTTTTAGTAGTTTCTCATGTCAGTTCAGACTTCAAAATATATTTTCTAAACCAGGTGGGGAGCCAGGGGTTGGGTAGGGGCGAAGGGGCCTTGGAAAAGAAAGGGAAGAGAGAAGGGAAAGAAGAATGTGAAGAGAGAGAGAGAGAGAAACAAGAAACTGGCAGTATCCAGATGAAGCTGAATATGATTGAAACTGACTGTTGCCATTCCATGGTTAATGTGGTAAAACATATTGATACAGGTTACAGTGAACATAAGCACTTCAGGGTACCTGAAAATCCAAAAATGGCGCCAAAAATGGCTGCCGTAGCCTAAAAATCTACAATTCATCTACTATTTGCTTTCGTGTCTTTAATTTTGGTTTCTATTCGACGTAGTCCAGTATTACTCCGAAAGTCTGAGATGGCTTCCAAAAATGGAGTCTAAAATTGCTGTTGTTACTTAAAAATGGCCCAGACCTGTTCTTTTGCAAATGTTGTACCTGATCTTAACTAAACGGAATCGAAAATTATTATTGTACAATTCTCCCTGTTTATCATGTTAATAGACTTAATTTTTTTTAATTCAAAATCAGTTGACATGTTGAGTACTTCTAACAGTGGTGATAGCCCCTGCTGTTAAAAAAATTGATGTCGTTAGGTGTAAGTTCCTTTTATATTCATGAATGTTGTATGTTTAGTCAAAAGTAACTCATAAACCACTGTGGTCAAGCAAAGCTCTTTTGCAAACTTTGTAAATTACGCTGTGATCCATTACGATTTGCTTTTCGTTGCTAATCGCAAAATATTTTAAGACGTCCATTTTTATACAATCAAAATAATGGCCACGACTGACCTCAAGACCTGATATGATCTGACAGGATCAGTATGATTACTACACGATTAAAAGACCACGCAGCTCGGGTTTCAATCGTGTGGCGAATTGTGGGTACTATAGGTATTAGCAATGATTAATGTCTTGGGTAGGTTGGGTAGGTGGGGTGGTTAGGGGGAGTTGTCCAATGTCTTAGATTGATAACCCTTCATACCCCACCCATGATACCACGACAACAGGGAAATGAGAAACAATTTATTGTTGCGGTTGGCATCTCATTTCAATTTTGGAGGAATGCCAAATCTTCTAAAGGCTCCTTGGCAAACGATAGCGCCCATTCCTTGTCTTGTTTATGCAGTTTATATCCAATACATTGTTTAAGTCTTAATTAGACTCATTAACGTAACACGAAAATATACACAGTATCATTTCACAATCATTCCCTCTATTTACCATGTTTTCAAAAGGACGTCTGATTTTATATATAAAAGTTTCTGATGTTTTAAAGGATGTTATAGATTTTTGACGCGCATTCTTGCCCAATATTCCTTTAAAGCCTCAGAACTACTTCTAATTCCAAGGCTGAGCAATCACAAATGATAACCTCATGAGAGAGCTTATTAAATTAAAAGGTTTCAGTGACTTAATTCATTCTTTTGATAATTTTTCCAGATCACTGAGTGTCAGATAAAGGCATCCATGCAGTCATCATTTACATATTAATCTACTAAAGGTTATATGCCACGATCTTCGCCTGTATGGTATATGCGATTTTATTCAAATTTGTCCTTCTGCCATTAATCTCATGTTATCACATTATTTCAAAGATCTAGATGGAATTGGCATAACTTGTACAATTATCTGATTATTCCTTCATAGAAATTGAAATAATATCTGTCATTCGTAAATGCAACTCATGATTCTATTTATTGCGCACCATAAAATTAATGGCAAGATATACTGTGTGAAGTGCAGGACACGGTTGGCCAGCCTGAGTTTCGAGAAAATGATTTTAAAAAATGTTATTTTAAAACTATTAAACGGAAGAAATCATGGTTTTAATATTTCAAGGGTGTTAGAATATAGATGGGCTTTAATAACGAATAATTTTTTTCAACTTCAGAAGATTTAATGCATAAAATTAAATACATGTATACGTATTTTGAGCTGGACAAGTACGGTGGTTTTTAAAGCAATGGTTTAATCATCGAGGTAAATACTGTATATGACCCAGTAATGTCACTTATAAACTGGTTATCTGATAGGGGTAAAATCATCTAGGAATTCCAGTCACGTGTACATACATAATATCGTTTGAAGTACATGGCGATTATAATATTTCCATGGATTTTCATGGCTTCATTTTATCCATATTAAAGTTACGTGCTTCTGTGGTATGCAGGGTCGTACAATTTGCATTATTTTACAAACACACTTGATATGAAGGATTATAATAATTAAGAAGTCTTATTGGCTGTAGAAAGTGTGGGGTATTACCTTATTAATTAATGTCCGACGTGAATGTATATGAATTTTGTTTTTATGATTGGTTACGATAAGATTAAAAATGATTGTGATAATAATTTATTTGTGTGCTAATTTTAATAAATTACTGTACATTTGATGAGTATTATTATGTAATTTTGGAACAATGTTTAAGATCGGTTGTACAAAGTAAAACACTGTTTAATTTTTTATGGAACGCTGTGAACTTTTCACTATTTATTTGGCAGTTTGAACTATTTTTAAAAATCTTTAACAACCATGCTTATTTTACATAATATTATCAGATATTAAACTTTGTTGTTTATTTTAAAATGTAAATTCAATTGTTAAACAACTCTTATAAAGTTCAATAGTAAACAGTGTTGTAAGAAAATTTTACACAGTGTCAGTGCTGTTAAAAAAAGTATCTATGTAGTTATCCCATATCATGCGAGATTAAAAGATCCAACAGTCTTTCTTATTTTTTGTAACGAAATCGTCATACTGAATATGATTTTATCTACCTTCCTTATAACCTCTATTCTAACTCCCCATGTATTTTTAATTGTTTTTGTGATGTTTCTTGTTTTCTGCAAGACATGCTATATAGCGATTTATTTTAAAATGTTCTCCATTTTCTCAAAATAATCAACTTCATTAATTTTTGTTGTCATTGTGTTTTATCGAACAATGTCGCGATTTTATTGTGGTAGATAGTTTCTGCACATTATGTAGAGTAGACTCCACATAGTTAGTTTTATGATGTGAATGATTTGATCACAAATTTTAATGGTAAATTTTGAATAATAGAGTAGAGCTTTTGTCTTAAAGTTTGTTGTGTCAATAACTCAAATGATATGAGTTGATAATAATATCAAATTAATGAAAATAGTATTAATATCAAGCAATGATGCGACCAGCTTAATCGTGTGTAAATAGTACGATATAGAATATATATGTACATATTTTAAAAGCCAAGTACGCCGTGACATCATTCTGATATGAATAAAGTAGACAGTCGGTGAATATTAATTTATAATCTGATAATCTGGTAGGAAATAAGACATTTAAGGCATTTAAAATTGCTCCATTTTCAATAGTGGCATACATCAGCATACCACGACCGTTAAAGAAATAAATTTGTTGAAGATGTATGAAAAACAGCCTTTCAATATGCGATTTCATTACGTAAATTGTCTCTTCATAATTCTTTCAATTTGGAGGGGAAGGGCAACTACTGAAAAAAAAAAAGCATTATTATGATAGCATGTACACCCTTAAAATTCCGGGTCAGAATGACGCTAAGCTTCTGTTGGTGTAAATAGTTGCTCTAATAATTTATTCCTCATCACAAGACAAGACCGGTTACATTATTGACTTGGTTTTAACATAAATCTATAGTCAACTATATATAGTCATATTCTGTAAGCGTGACGTTTCGCGTCGTTTTTGATTGACGCGATAGTCATCGGCCAATTGATCTTTAACGTCGACGTTACAACTCTTCTAAAGAACGTCTAACGTTAGCATGGTTAGGTGAAGGTTTTGATGTGTTATCGTTATCTATGATATAGTATGTCATGTTATGCAGGCCACGTTGGTAATTTCATTATCTGAAGTAGCTGTTATGTGTGTATTTATATTCATTCAGGTTTACATCTTGGCAGCAGTTGGAGCAGGTATACTTCTGATTGTCTTGGTGCTGATTGGTCGGAAGTACTATACGAAGAAACGCGAAAGATTCCGAAACCTTGGCGATGGCAGTGCGACCCCGTTTACATCAGTCGCATGTGTTCTGGATGCGAAGAGAGGGGAAGACCGAGTTGATTTGGTCCACATGATTCCTAATCCTAACTACCTGGCTCGAACTGATCGTAGATCTGGTAGTAGTAAGTATGACCATTGAATGATAATTTAGGCCCCTATACCTCAATGGCTATCTTGGATTCAGCGAGGGGGCCTTCGGGTCTTCATGAATTTAATAAAAGGTATTTTGTGTATTATTTACCGGTGTGTTGGCTCAGTTGGTAGAGCATCCGCCTCATAACCGGGAGATCGGGAGTTCAAGTCCCAGTGTCAGATCAAAAAGACTTTAAAAGATAGGGGTCGCTGCTTCTCCTTTTGACGCTCAACGATTTAGTGGATAGAGCAACGTCGATCTGGCGCTGCTCAGTGGCTGCCGGACCAATGATTAAAATAATGGACAAAGTGAGTTTTCTGATGATTTATTTATTAATAATATGGATGAGTAATATTGTTGTAGAGGTAATGTTTGTTTCTCACAGACACACAAAATGACAACCTTACACAAACAACGAAATAGTTTTACAAAATAAAAATACAAAACACGTGTTATCAGAAAGCTTCTTGAATATTATGTATACATTTAGTTCTCGCCTTTTCAAGATGATTGTAAACGTGATAGAGATATGCAATTTAACGTCATCATTTCCGATTGTTCTTACAGCTGCAATCAATCACATTTCTCGTGATACCATCCGATTCATTGGCGAGCTTGGTGAAGGAGCATTCGGTGTGGTGTGTCTGGGACAGTGTGAAGAACTTCCTGGAGCAGAAGGTCCTACCATGGTAGCCATCAAGACACTCAAAGACGCCTCAGTTGGGGACGCTAGGACGGACTTTGAGAGAGAAGCAGAATTACTCACTAATCTACAGCATAAGAACATTGTAACGTTCTATGGAGTCTGTATCGACCACGAACCTTTCTTCATGGTCTTTGAATATATGGAGAATGGAGATCTTAACAACTATCTGAAGTAAATATCATTTATTGATGGCTTACTTCAAGATGCTTTATAATTCATTTTGTCGTAACTGTATTAATATCTTTATAATAATAATAATGATGATAATAATAATAGTAATAATAATAAATAATGATAATGATGATGATGATGATGATGATGATAATAATAATAATATCAATGCGCCTCGGTATAGATTATTTCTAGATGGATGGCGCTATATTTGTATCTTTTTTTCGTCATCATGTGAAACTGTTGTCCTATTTATATTTCCTTTCTATTCATATTGGTGCAATTTGGGGTAACTACTTATACAAAATTTACCCTTCATTTCTCAACGATTATTTTGTATGTATATAGGCACTATGTATTTTTTTTTAAATATTCTTTTATAAGTATCATAAAGGAAAGTTGAAAATTGAAATCCAGGGGTATAATTGCTGAACATATTCAATCCACTGTAGATGAGAACCTAACTACTATTCATAGCAATCAAAGAGTTTCTTAATCTTCAATTCTTTATCATTCACCTCAGATCTCGCGGCCCTGATGCTGATTGTTTCACCCGTAGCCAAGCCTTACTTCCCTTGACTGTAAAAGAACTCCTCTACATTGCAAAACAAATAGCATCTGGTATGGTTTATATGGCTTCTCAACACTTCGTCCATCGAGACATGGCCACCAGGAATTGCTTGGTTGGGGATCGACTCATTGTGAAGATAGCAGACTTTGGAATGTCAAGAGATGTTTATAGCACAGACTACTACAGGGTACTGTATTGTGTTCACTTTTATTCCCTTCATTTTCATTTCTTTCTATATCCTTGAATGGGAAAATACATTTTTATAACATAACCTACTAAAGACATGTTTCGTGGAGAAAATTGTCTCTAAGAAGTGATTTCACAGTATACAAATATTTTCTTACACGTGTTTTAGTTTACAATAAAACGACAATTAATAAATTATTTAGTACATTGCAATGAATATCAATAATAAATTCTGCTATTGAATCAATATGACCCCTAACAAAATCCATTATAAATCATCCACTGCATCAACATACCATCCACACCTTCACGATACTGACTACCCCCCCCCCCCTGCCGATGCATGTTATTTAATAATGCAATAGATTTTATGGTCAGGGGTTAGTTTCATTGATGTGACTGTAACAATAAGGTTCCACATTAAAGCTGACATGAATAAAGCAACAATAATTAATAACACTTTACTCCAATATGCCATTCATTTATTGTGCTAGGTTGGAGGCCATACCATGCTACCTGTCCGCTGGATGCCCCCTGAAAGCATTATCTACAGAACGTACTCAGTGGAGAGTGACGTATGGAGCTATGGTGTTGTCCTTTGGGAGATCTTTGAGTATGGAAAGCAGCCTTGGTTTGGACTATCTAATCATGAGGTAAATTAAATAGTAACTGATATGCCAGGCAAGTGATTTATCCAGATAGACAAAAGTGAGAGATTGACAATCTTAAGATTGGTATACCAGAGTTGGGATCCAGCACTGGGCAGAGAGGCACTTTGAATATGACAAGCAAACAAACAAACAAAACAAAAAAAGATAACAAACAAACAAACAGATCAAAGGTTATCTCTACAAACGGAGACCATTTTGGTGAACAAATAATTCATTTGACAAGCAGAAATGTTAATAAATCTGGTTCAGCTTGTGTCGGGTTCATCAGCTGTCATCTAACTTCTCTATTCACCTTCAAAATAATGAGAAAATATCCTTCTGAATTTCAAAATTAATACAAATTTATTACTATTAAACTCATCAGACCCTGTTAATCAGCAATAGATAATGCACCCCTGGAGTGCACTAAGAGGCTATAGGAGAAACAAATACAATAAGATTAGAAACATTCATCTGTATTTTCAATGGTCACACTTCACTTAATTTGATCTTATAATGTCATGATGTTGTATAAAGGCCCTTGGGCTGTTTCTTCAAGCTGATTACGCCTGACTTTACGCACGATTATGGTCATGTTCTGATACTTGCCACTTCAAAACACCTTTCAGTCGTACTAAATGTCGTCCAAAGCATTAGGAACCGCTTTATGAAAACCTCCTGTCATTCTGTAACGTTGGATACCTCGCTGGAATCATAAGTAAACAAGTATCTGACCTCGGTCTAGGTAATACTAACAAGGTATTATGACCTGTTGGTAACAAGATATATTGGATTAGCGCTCTAATCAATTCTAATATTAGAGACTGGATACTGCCAACCTCGCGTCACCTTAATTGCATTATTGCGTCACGGGAAGTATACGTAGAGTGTGTCTAGTATATATTAATGTTTTGAAGGGTTGCAATCCATGGTTTAGGGAAAAGAATAGCCATGAACACAAAGATCATGTTTTATTAAGTAATACCCTTTCAACTTCAGCGAGGATGGGGTATAGGGGCAAGTCGCCCCAGTGTGGATTTTCAAGTAGGCCTTTGGGAAAGAGGGTTTGGAAATGGCATTTACTATTTTAATGTGCGATTTTATTGCAAACACATTCTTTTTTGTGTGTACAGGTAATTGAGTACATTCATAATGGAATATTACTGGACTGCCCGAAAGGATGCCCCAAGGAGGTCTATAAGATCATGTTAGGATGTTGGCAGCGACAACCCACACAGCGCATGCTCATCAAAGATGTGCACGACGCCATCTCTCGGCTATCCGATGAGAACACTCCCATGGTTGACATTGTTGGGAGGAACACTTTGGTGTAGAGAATGCTTTCAAATCCGGACTTTACCAAAAAGGACCTCGTTCAAAGGAATGATTGGAAGTTGTTTGCTCTTCTATAAATCAGTACAGTTTAAAGCCGGATATGACACGCTTCATAATGGACTATGATATATTTATCTACTAACTTGCCATGCACAGGAGAAGGGGAATACGGGCGCACTTTGTTGAAATTGTTATGTTTGTATAGATACCAAAATGAAGTAATGTATTTGTAATGATATGTATAATGCAGTCATATGTAAGAGGCAACCTGTCACAATTTTATTTACTTAATTTGTTTTAATGCTGATGAAAATGAATGTCTTGATTCTTTGAAAACGTGCGTTTGCCAAATAAATTGTTATATTTTTGGAGAATGCTATGAAAATTGCTCTACTACTATGGTTTTTTTTTAAGATGTAAGCTAGTAGAAATTTATATTTGGCGGAATTTCGCGCTTGGCTCTCGTATTATGTCATTTTCTTGACATTCCATCTGGTGAGAATTCATGTTTTTATTTGTTCTTATTATCAACATCTGGGCCCCGTACACCCCGTAACACAAAGGTTAGTGATTAATCAGTCAATGAAATGGCCTATCAAGATCATCGTTGCATGTGCATTTTGCTCAGTAGACTGACAATGAACCTATCAAAATTATTCTTTCATATTAGCGATTAATCGTTAATCTTGATGTCACGAGGCCCTGGAGGGCTGTCCCACAAAGAGATGTGGTCATAGCAAGTTCTATAATTGGGGCTTCTGATTGGCTAGAAATCGATTTGTTCTTGATTCGTATTATTTCGCTTTGATTGCAAATTCTTTCTGCAACGGTTCCATTACATTTGCTGCGTTGACAATTGCTCTGATAGAAAATCGGCACGTTAGCCAAGCATAAAACATTATCTCAAAAACTAAATAAAAACTAATCCTTAATTATCTTTGCATTATTCTAAACCAAAAACTATATTGCAATCCTAACTCTAAGCCTAGGCCCTCTGAGATTGTAAGACAGGAGCAAAAGTCGTGTCACCTCTGGAAAGCGCCCCCGCCTCCTCAGCCAATTTAAACACCATTTAGTTTGTAAAACCTTTCGTTGTAGATCGATAGCGTTTCAATTGACTTATCATGAAGTAAATTACAATTTACAGGATAATTTCAATATCTACTTCGCGAGTATAATGGGGTCGCTTGGTGATTAAGGCAATTTTTCGGATCGTGAGCCTTTCCGATGAGAGCCTCGACTTTATTTCTTCATCTAGCATCGTAGGCCTTTACAGACATGAGCACATCGTCTGTTTTGTTTATATCAGTGAAAATGGGTATAGTATTTCGTAGAGTATTGGTATAGTTTTCTTGTGTAGGAAGTGTGAGAATCGTCAATCGGGTGTACAGTGTTAAAACTGATTAACAACTACAATTTTGATAGTTAAAGGTTGAAATGATGCGGGTTAGTGCGATGAGAGATATATAGGCCTACAGGGTGGTTGAAAATTAATGATATATCTGGATATATATCAAGATACAACTCTTTGTGAATATTTTATATACTTATATAAAGATGGACTCGAAATTGAATTTTAATGTGAGCGTGATTATTATATGTCTATTATTGCTGGACTGATTGGAGCTAGTGTATTATCATGTCTATTATAAGACTCTGTGACTGATTTCAGTAATCTGGTTACAAAATAAAGTCACGATCAGAGTAGGGAAACTACTTATTTTTTTTATATTGTAATGTTCAGAGGTTGTGAAAGATATACACTTGTTTTTCGAAAGGTATGTTATTTCGAAACACGCGGATTGCATAACCATATAGACCCTAGTGGGGTTCAGTATACCGAAGATAAAAAAAGGGATTCTTCATTTTCAACGTTTGTGATGTTAATCCAGGATGAAGCCAGGTTTGTTAGTACAAAAATAATTCATGAATCCATTTTCCGAGTACAACCTTTGGACTTTTTTTTCCAAACGATCGGTCTGAATACCGAATCTTTGAGCTATTCGAACCTTCGGAATTACGAAATTTCTCAATTTTAAGTTGTAACCGTGAGCGGAGATGTCATGGACATTATTGAGATGTCCATTGCCCGGCCCTGAACAGACTTTTAAGATTTTGTTCTAATTGGATAACAACATTTGCAGTTCTGTCACATAATTTTACCTCAGTGATACATTAATGAGGCGGAATCGTGACTGATTCCAGGTCATACTGAGAAAGGTCACGTTCTGTACATCATTGTTACTTTCCAACCCCTCTCTCTCTCTGTCTGCCTTTGTCTCTTTCTTTTGCTATTTCTGTCCCCCTCCCTCTTTCTGTCTCCTTGTCTCGTAGTAAGCTCGTTGTGGTAGAGTTGTGGAGCACTCTCTCGAGAAGTCCTATAAAAAGAATGGGACAGAGAAACGCGAATCCAGTGAGGGGGTATACCAATTCCTGGAGTATGGCGAAAAAAGACAGCTGTAATAAAATATTTCAAAATAATTTTACCAAGTCAGTCCAGTCAGTGATCCAACATGACGTCAATCAATGCGAATGCCGAGATTCATTTAAGGGCCAAGGGGAATTGCAATGAATTTATTCAAAATTTCTGATGAGGCATAATTATTACACTCTTTAAAATATTGGGCAACATACTGTCTACACAACAATTGGTCAAAACTTAACCCTCACTCTCCCGGGGTATTTTGATTCTTGTCATTCCCGGGGGGGGGGGGGCATTATGGCCCCCCCCCAAGATCTCGGCCGCCGATCGAGCGAGCGACGCAAAAATTTGCACGCTGGTAGTTTGCGATGTAATCTACAAGGCTGTATGGTAAAATTTTCCAAAATAATGAGATTTTATTTTATATGAATTAATTATGCTAATTTATGCATAAATCATACTTTTTGCTCTAATTCACTAAATAAAGCTCCTAGAATGCTAATTTTTGGTAAAAATATTCTTTGTAGCATTCTTAACAATCGCAATGAAAAAAACTTCGGTTTGGAAATCAATTTCTTGTGTATTTTATTGTTTTATGAATTTCTTATGTATTTCTTTGTTTTTTTTACTTTTTGTCTTTTATTGTTTTTTCAATGGAAATCGTTCCAGACTTAATTCTGACCATAAACAAGGCAAAATTAATTAAGTTTAATCAGTAAAAGTAGAAATAATGATACATTTATGAATTTTGGCTAAATACACAATTTGCATTGGATTTGTACATGAAATCACGTTTATGAGCAATTTCGGGTCTGACATGCACTTACATAATGTTGCGTAATGTCGTAACCGTGTACCCGGGTGTCACAAATTTGGTCTCAAAATTTGCGCGAGACTTGAAAGTAAAAAGTCGGTAAGCGGCGAGGTCAAAAAATTTTGCGCAGCAGATATATCGCGAAAATTGTCGAGGGGGGGGGGGGCCATTATGGCCCCCCCCCCCGGGAGAATTAGGGTTAATCGAATTCTGGGTATAGTTTTAAACAATTATATGTGCTTTGGGTGAAAACTACACAGTATAAACTACCCAGAGTTGGATAAATTTTAACCAATTGTTTGGACAGTATATTTATGTTGCCGAACGCTATTAGACGACAATGATTTAAAGTGAGCCAACTGATCATGAAACTTCCTGGCGAAAAGCATAAACACATTTAGGGGGGTTTATATCGCAAGGAAGGCTTTAGCAATACAGTTGAATGTCCCACCCCGGCCCCTCCCCATTACCTATAGTGTGAGAAGAGCATGTATTCTCTCTTCACTGCCATTTCAAAATTTTTCGATACAGCGAGTAGATGGACGGAGAAATTTGCTGATCCAAATTTCAGTAATGATTGGTTACATAATATACCTCACATTTGGAGCACATCAAAGTTTTTGGAGATATCTTGTAAAGAATCAAAATACAGAACATGATGGTCGTGTAAAATGCATCATGTGTATTTTAAAACACATTTTGCATTTTATATATTTTGTGAATCAAAATTTGAATTTTCTGTACAGTTCTTTCAATACTGAAAATGTATTTCTAAGAGGTAGTGTATAAATTATAGAATATATACGTGTATATATAAATATTATGAATATAATTATATACCTTGGAGATTGACCGGTGCTGAGTATATTGTATTCATTTATTTTCATCACGCAGCAATTTACTTCATTGTGTATAGTGTTGAATAGCTTCTATAAAAATATCAGTTTTGAATTAAAAAAGAGAAAGAGATGAGATAAATTTTTGCTGTGCACAAATTGATCATCTCGCCATGAGGATACAACATTCGCCATTACATAATTGATGATTCTTCACTAGCTTTTACTATGTCTATTTATCTTATGCCGCTTGTCAGGAGAATTATACGAAACGTGGTATGATATACTCATTTGAAAAGACGTCTCATTAGTTTTGTCACGATCTATAGCCTACCACTTTTCACTGGAATTCAACTGAGTTTTATGTGAGCCGTTATTGTTACTTTTGTCAATTGTGCTTGTAACTGGATCATTTTTGTTCTTTAAGTTCAATATATATTTTAATATGAATCAAATATTAAATATTACATCCATGTATAGACAATGAGTTTTGTCGTTATTATATTTCAAGTTGTAATTGCTGGTAACAATCTATTGAATTGAAAACACATAAGCTAAAACAGTTCTATTATAAATTTAATATTTACCTTATCAAAATACATATTGCTTTTCATGGGAAACGGGGTCGATTGGATTGTTATACATGCAGTATAGGCAGCACTCCCTGGAAATAAGGTCGGTATGCTATAAAAAGCAGAAATTTAACCAAATTCACATTCATTTTGTAGTGAAAATCGCTTTTCTTTCTTTCCCTTTTTCCAGCACCTCTAATAAAAAATCGTTCCAAGTGCCCTGTCAAAATAGTACTTAATACAATTTCTTTTCATTCTATTTTTGTGGAAGATAAGATCTACTCATCTAAATTTGAAAATGAACTTAATATCAATTTAAAGGTAAATATAACCCAACCTAAAGTTGATTTGAATAAAAAGAGGAAAACAAATCAAACAAACTTGACACTTCATTCAAGTCGGATGTAAATCAGAAAGTTGTGACATTTCAACTTTTTGTTCTATTTTTCTCAAAACAGTTATATGCACAACAGACTACACAGATTGCATGCTGTCCGCGATCGCATAAGTATTGGCGACAAATTTCTTCGGAAAAAAAAGGTTTCGAAAAAAAATGCATAAGAAATTGCACAAACAATATACATGTAATACATAAGAAATTGATCTGATATCGCAATTTTGTCATGTACACCACAAAGAGTTTGGTTACATTTTTACACATCTTCTAGAATACATGGGAAAGCTGCCTATGGAGAATAATACACGCAGCACCCCCAATGAATTTTCTTTTGGGTGCTTCAGCTCCCCAGGGCCATGATTTTGTGACAAGATCCAATTTCGTGTCTAATTATCTATAGAATATTGTAGGCCTATTATGTTTCCAATTACCATACCGTCCTATACTAAACATGACCATTTCTTCTGTTCCCGGTCATTTCACCTGCCTTCGAAAACTACTTTCACGATTGTTTTATTTTAAATCTGGGAAGGGGGAAATAGATGGAGAGGACTGAGGGGGTAAACAGAAGGTAAATCTGAGTGAAAAAAGGAAATACAGGTATGGAGGATAAGAAAAGAAGGGTGCCAAAAGGGCCTTGGGGCACAATATGCGACTAGCGTTAATCCCAAATGAAGGGGATTTCATTCATTTATTTTTGGGGGCTTGTCAAACTTTATTGGACACAACGCCCTTCATTTTGTGAAAAAAAAACGCACCCCTTCAAAAAATAATCTCAGATCCACGCCCGAATACCGCTTCCCCGGGGGAACAAGCGGAAATCACAGGGACGGTATACCCCCCTCCCACACTGGTGATATTCTTTACATTTCAATAATGCCTTTGAAATACCTCTTTGAAATACTCCTTATAAATGTACATCCCGTGTTTCCTATTTGTTCCATCAACAAAACAACCTAATAAACTGACAAGAACTCACAATTAATTTGGAAATCTCTCTCTCTCAAAATTCTTTGGTAAAGATCGTTGACTTATGAAATGATCGACTTTTAAATCTATAAAGATCAAAAATAATTTCAATCTAATCTGGAATTCATCATCACTGTAAAGTAACTTCCCCCTCTCTCTCTCCGTCGTTCTCATCTTTGTCTCATTGTCTTTCTCTGTTTCAGCATGGACCCTGGTTTCAGGCTCCGACCCCCCTCCACATTTTCATATTATGATCTGCTCTGTCGTTCTCTCCTTTTTTTTCTAGTTTAATAGGTTCGCGATTCCTCGTTTAATTTCCTCGTTTAATTATAAAAAACCCCGATTGTCATTGCAAAAATATTCATACCTTTCAACACAAACTTTAGGCAAATATCGAGACTAATTTGGTTTGAATACTGTATAAATTAAGTTAAAATCGCCCCCCCCCCTCCATTAAAATCTAATAGAAAATACATATATCAAGTTCTGGAACGTGCATCATTTTTTAAAAACAGGAATATGCTAGTATGCCTAAACAATGTCAGACGCCATGTCTATTTCTTTTTCCCTTGTTTGTCCCTTTTTTGTATTTTTTCCCCTTGTCTTTTAATTTTTTTTACCCGTTTGTTTTTAACTTATTTTCTGAAGTCAAATCAACGTGATTTCAGAATGGAAGAGCTCCTTAAGCCTTTTTCAACTGGTATATTTAGACCAACTTTTCAGGGAGAGCCCCCCCCCCCCCCCTTGAGATCTCGGTTACGAGACCTTAAACCATGGGGCTATAGCTCCATGCTTAAACTATTAAATCAACTGTCAAAGATAGAATGCCAATCGTAATATGGTTCCTTTTAATGCAGTTGAATTTAATTGATATAAAGAGAAACAAAGTCACTATTGTCAAAAAATACCCGGTAGGCTCTACCCTTCATAGGCCACTACCACGACATGCCCTAAACTTTAACAGGTGTTTACAGAGTAAAATGGTGATAAAAAAGTATTAACAAGTGGAATGCCTCTGGCCGTCTCACCTGCATCACGCGATTCAATATAGCAGCAGTGCTGATTTTGAAAACTACTATAACTCGCACAAGATGTTCATTGATACTTGGTTACTCTTATTTCCACGTTTTATGAACTAGACCAATACACTTATAGAGATATGATGGCAATTCAACAAATACCCCCAACGTGGCCAAAGTTCTTTGACCTTACATGACCTTTGACCTTGATCATGTGACCTGAAACTCGCACAGGATGTTCAGTGATACTTGATTACTATTATGTCCAAGTTTTATGAACTAGACCAACACACTTTCAAATTTATGGCTGTAATTCAACAAATACCCCAATTTGGCCAAAGTTCATTGACCCTAAATGACCTTTGACCTTGATCATGTGACCTGAAACTTGCACAGGATGTTCAGTAATACTTGATTACTATTATGTCCAAGTTTCATGAATCAGATCCATAAACTTTCAAAGTTATGATGGTAATTCAACAGATACCCCCAATTCGGCCAAAGTTCATTGACCCTAAATGACCTTTGACCTTGGTCATGTGACGTGAAACTCATGCAGGATGTTCAGTGATACTTGATTAACCTTATGTATAAGTTTCATGAACTAGGTCCATATATTTTCTAAGTTATGATGACATTTCAAAAACTTAACCTTAGGTTAAGATTTTGATGTTGATTCCCCCAACATGGTCTAAGTTCATTGACCCCAAATGACCTTTGACCTTGGTCATGTGACATGAAACTCAGGCAGGATGTTCAGTAATACTTGATTAACCTTATGGCCAAGTTTCATGAACTAGGTCCATATACTTTCTAAGTTATGCTGTCATTTCAAAAACTTAACCTCAGGTTAAGATTTGGTGTTGACGCCGCCGTCGCCGTCGCCGTCGCCGCCGCCGTCGCCGCCGCCGCCGCCGCCGCCGTCGCCGTCGGAAAAGCGGCGCCTATAGTCTCACTCTGCTATGCAGGTGAGACAAAAACAGAACCAACTTAAAACTGTTTATTCATGGACACTGATCACTTATAAAAAGTAAAAAAAATGGATTTTGTCAAACACTAATTACTCAGTTTTAGTAATATTAATGGAACTATTGATTCTAAGTCTGGTCTTGGCCCTGTTCCATGAGTATATTTTCAAAGACTGACCAATTTTCGATTGATCACAAAAACATTTGATTGTGTTTCTGATTGTAAGTATACATGGTTTACAATGAACAATTGCAAATGAAAATGGCCAATGGACATTTCTGTACCATATTTGGTTTAAGAGACTGACCAGTCTAGTCAATCACAATTGTGCTTTGAAATTTCCAATTGATCACAAGCCGTTGATGGCATTTCTTATTCAATATCTAGCCTAGGCTCCATTGTACATGGTCTATGATCTACACTCTAAAAACACAAAACAGTAAAGAAATGACTAGTTAATGGGATCAGCTGAGTGCAACTGTTATTTTAGTCATATTTTACTAGAACATAGTTATTTCTGACTAGAAATGTGACTAGACATATCAGTTGCACCAAACTGACTACTGGTCTGGTCAATTTGACTGATTTTTTTAAAGAGTGTATCACAAAAGGCGTCAACACTATATTCGTCAAACGACTGACCTCTGGCCGATAGTGACTTGTAAGCAATTATAATGTGCTTTCAAATTTGCAATTGACCACAGAAACTTTTGTTTATACAGCACTGGTAGAGTGAAGAGAAAACTTTCAATAGTGCACTTATTGGTCACAGAAAGTAGTTTATGCAAGCAAAGGGTTTATGAAAATCTACTGGTAAATTGCAGTGCATATATTACATAATTTTCAATAGTAATGTATTATAGTTCAACTTTCCCCAATTCAATCATATAAAAAATGTATGAACAATCGCCATGAATACCTCTTCCTATATGTATACTTATGTTACAAATATCATGAATATGTAGAGGAAGAGGAGGAAAAGGGACACACACATCACAGGGGGTTGGGACTTACAATTTGCACCAATATACTGTATATCGAAACAAAATAAAATATCAGACTTTTTTAATGCCTTACAAAATTGCTAACCTTGGCTTTGGCATACTACACTGAACATGGCTTTAAAAACTATTTCAATAGATGAAACTGAATACTGAAGAACAAAAGAATTTCCCTTCTACTGTTACTTCCACTTCTATTAGTACGACTCCTGTTGCTACTACTACAACTATTACTGCTGCTGCTACAACTACTACTACTACTACTACTACTACACTACTACTACTACACTACTTCTACTACTACTTCTTACTACTACTACTACTACTACTACTACTACTACTACACTACTTCTACTACTACTACTACTACACTACTACTACACTACTACACTACTACTACTACTTACTACTACACTACTTCTATTACTACTACTACATTACTACTACTACTACTACTTACTACTACACTACTTCTACTACTACTACTACTACTACTACTACTACTACTACTACTACTACTACACTACTACTACACTACTTCTACTACTACTACACTACTGCTACTACTACTACTACACTACTTCTACTACTACTACTACTACTACTACTACTACTACTACTACTACTACTACTACTACTACTACTACTACTACTACTACTACTACACTACTACTACTACACTACTTCTACTACTACTACACTACTACTACTACTACTACACTACTACTACTACATTACTTCTACTAGTACTACTACTACTACACTAAGTACTTCTACTACTACTACTATACTACTACTACATGTACCTCTACTACTACTACTTCTACTACAACTAATAGTACCATAATTAATAGTAGTAAAAGTAATAGTTGTAGTAGTAGTAGCAGCAGCAGCACTGTAGCAGTAGGAGTACTAATAGAAGTAGATGCAACAGAAACAGTAGAAGTGAAAATCATTTGTTAGCCAGCTTAAAATACTGAATGGTTTGGCTGTTATAATAAGAGTCTCCATCAATAGCAATTATCAAAAAGGTCTAACAACCCAATCTCTTTCATAGTTTGTAGTTTTATAGCTTTAGCATTATATAATTTTTAACAATTATTTTCACTGTAAGCGCTTTGGGCCTTATGGGGGAGAGCGCCGTATAAGCAGTACATACATGTATTATCTTTATTATAGAATACGACTATAACTATGACTACAACTATGACTACAACTAAAATATACATGATACACCAATGGAAATGCAACTTGATGTGGGCTTGCTCCTACATACACTGTAAACTTTTGAACAATCATGTTGAGTAACATTTTTAGTTTCAGCTCAATAGTACTATTTCATGAAGCTCAATAACAAAGTAATGCAGTCATGGCAAGAAATAACAATAACAGTAATGACCATAAAAACAATCAGTTTGGGAAGGCAAAGACTGCATTCACAAATGGATTTGATAGTAAGTACTGTACAATCTAAAATGTTCTGGGTATTTAAAATGCATTTATTAAATGCATATCTTGCGTGCTTTAGAAAAAAAAACTTAAATTATCCATCAACTTCTAGAAATCCCACTCTACCAAGGATTGTATTTTGTAATTAATGAATGCACAAATGAGTGGTTGAAAGTAAACCGAGGACATTTGCATCATATGATTCCCCTGAGATGATTAAAAGTTAGGATACCACAGAGCAGTAATAAAAGTACAATGGTACTGTATAAAATATCTTATCTACATGAATTTGGCACATGCTAGAAATAATTGTAAGATTACAAATATCTAACAACTCTTTTCAAATATGACTTCTTAAAAGCTCAATATGATAGAATAATTCCCTTTGACAAATGAATCTCCATGATAACAGATTAAAGTATGTACATGAACATGTGCTAGCAGTTATAATGTAGTCACTGGATGGATGAGAATTTACATTTTCTTTATTAAAATGGCTCCCTTTCCCTACTTCATTTTCAGTTCATAGCATTGTGCAACACCTTCAATATCAGTAAGCAAAGTATGTAACACCAACACATTTATTATCAGTTCGCATTATGTTATTTCACACACAGTAACATAGTCACACGTGTATTACATCTAAAAAAATGGTTGGTTGCATACATGTACATGAATTTATGTGCACTGTTATGTGAAACAGAATCAATATCACTTTAATAGGAAGTTTAAGGAATAACCTGAAACACCTTCAATATCAGCTGGCTAAGTGTCACATGTAACACCTTCAATATCAGTTAGCATAGTGTTACATGTAACACCTTCAATATCAGTTAGCATAGTGTCACATGTAACACCTTCAATATCAGTTAGCATAGTGTTACATGTAACACCTTCAATATCAGTTAGCATAGTGTCACATGTAACACCTTCAATATCAGTTAGCATAGTGTTACATGCAACACCTTCAATATCAGTTAGCATAGTGTCACATGTAACACCTTCAATATCAGTTAGCATAGTGTTACATGCAACACCTTCAATATCAGTTAGCATAGTGTTACATGCAACACCTTCAATATCAGTAGCATAGTGTCACATGTATGTAACACCTTCAATATCAGTTAGCATAGTGTTACATGTAACACCTTCAATATCAGTTAGCATAGTGTTACATGTAACACCTTCAATATCAGTTAGCATAGTGTTACATGCAACACCTTCAATATCAGTTAATCCTGATAGTGTTACATGCAACACCTTCAATATCAGTTAGCATAGTGTTACGTGCAACACCTTCAATATCAGTAGCATAGTGTCACATGTAACAACTTCAATATCAGTTAGCATAGTGTTACATGTAACACCTTCAATATCAGTTAGCATAGTGTTACATGCAACACCTTCAATATCAGTTAGCATAGTGTTACATGCAACACCTTCAATATCAATTAGCATAGTGCCACATGTAACACCTTCAATATCAGTTAGCATAGTGCCACATGTAACACCTTCAATATCAGTTAGCATAGTGTTACATGCAACACCTTCAATATCAGTTAGCATAGTGTCACATGTAACACCTTCAATATCAGTTAGCATAGTGTTACATGTAACAACTTCAATATCAATTAGCATAGTGCCACATGTAACACCTTCAATATCAGTTAGCATAGTGCCACATGTAACACCTTCAATATCAGTTAGCATAGTGTTACATGCAACACCTTCAATATCAGTTAGCATAGTGTCACATGTAACACCTTCAATATCAGTTAGCATAGTGTTACATGTAACAACTTCAATATCAGTTAGCATAGTGCCACATGTAACACCTTCAATATCAGTTAGCATAGTGTTACATGCAACACCTTCAATATCAGTTAGCATAGTGTCACATGTAACACCTTCAATATTAGTTAGCATAGTGTCACATGTAACACCTTCAATATCAGTTAGCATAGTGTTACATGCAACACCTTCAATATCAATAATTAATAACATGTAACACCTTCAATAACAGTTCGGATAAATTTTGAATAGCATAGTACAACATTAAACACTTAAATTATCTAGCAAAGCAGAACACCTTCAATTTAACATAGCATACAGTAAGTAGTAGTTGTTGTTGTACATGAACATGTAATATCTTCAATATCTATTATCAAATTTCTCACTAATACCTGCTAAGAAATTATGCATTGATGAAGCCTCATTAACTTCTGTTTTAACTTAAGATACTGGGTGTACCAGAAGAAACTGAATGTAACGTTCAATATCTTTTCCTGAAAACTTTAAATTCAGTATCAAATAAAGAGCATATCTTTGCAAAGAACATCTTTAATAGTAGCATTCCATCAGAGAACATCATTGTTCAGAAAATGTCATGGGAATCTTCACTTGTTTCACTTGCTTGCTTTATAATATATTACATTTTTTTAATTAACCTACTTTGAACACATTGCATGAATCTTTTAATATTGAAACTTAAAAAAAAACTTTTAATGCAAATGCATAAATTGAATCACTATCAAAGCACAGACTCGCAGTTTTACTATTCTAAGTACAGTCATGTAATACCACCTGCTAATTTGCATTACTTTTAATTGTATGGCATTCTCCTTTCATACTCTCTTGAATTTTTGGTTTTTGCTTGTCAAAGTGTTCATACTGACAATTTGGATCCTTTTGGTCATGAGAAAACTTATCCTTTTCCCTTGTAACCAATTCTGTGGAGCAAAATCTATCAACTATCTTTCCCACCCTGTTCAATTACGAAATCCTGGATCCGCCGGTGTTCTACGACATAAAGCCAGAATTACTGTAGAAGCCAAAGAAGATGAATGCATTATAATCACTCAAAGTCACCTCAAGTTCTACTTTCACAATATAATGCAGATGATGAAATCTTTTCATTCTGTATGTCATTAACAAGAGTTTGCCTGGTTTAACATTCATACAAATGCTAATGAAGAAAACTAGATCTTGTGACTGCGTAGGATGTGGCGTTCACGAAGCAATATCTTCATCAGAATGCATCAGGAATCAGTAATTTCTCTATTCAACACAATACATTGCTGTAACACACTAACACTGAGCTGCTCTTGATGTTCTCAGAACAGAAGATATTCAATCGCTACAATAGTGTCTTCTCAGAGGGAATGCAGGAGCTTTGGTGGAATCTACTGAGGAAGCTCTATGAAATACAAGCGATGCGAGTAAGAAAACACAATCATAGTAGGAGAGAGGCTGACCATGCAAGAACTATCATAGCTACCACGGTGCATGTAGCTCTCTACAAGAAATGGTAGTGTGAGTGATTTGAATGTAACTTCTTTGAAGAGTGTTAGCTCTTGAAGTGTGTATCTAGTCAGTCTGATGGTATTACTTCTGTCTTTCATCCTAGCTACTATTACTCGATCTTGACTATCTACCGCAGCATACATGTGTTCAATCATCATATTATTGGACTTGATTGAGCTACCAGTATGACCTTCTCTGTTGTATACAGTGACTGATTGTAGCGGATGCAGCGTCTTGCGTTTTAAGCTTCCACAGATGATAATGGCACCGGTCTTGGCGACAGACACGTGTCTTGCTTTAACTTTCCCAGTTTGGATGAAGGTATGGGGAAAAGGATCGCTGCTATTGAAAATATAAATCTTTGAGTTACCAGTGGCAACATAGATATCACCATGCTGATCACTACATAGTCTGGGATAAGACAAAAAGACAAGCCTTGGAATGCAATATGAATTATCCAGTGAGCCTTCAGCATTGTAAATATGATATGAATAATCACGACTCGATACTGCTATTTTACCATTGGCAAGGCAAGCAATGCCACCTGCTTCCCTTAGATTTAGATGAGGTTTCCTCTCACCTGACAAAGAAATACACTCGGGACTCGGCGTAAGACAACCATGACCTACAACAACTGAACAAGAAGACAGAGCTCCCAACCCATAGATATGCCCACCTGATTCAACTTCTTTTACAATGGTAAGTGAATTCTTCTTGATCGTTGATGGCTCTGCACCTGCTTTACCTCTGGTACAAGGTTGAATCTTACCAGAGCTGATTTTTGCCGCAGTGAATGTCGTTGACGGGTCACTGCTACTAGTTGATGGAGTATTTTCAGAAGCATCATCAGGAAGGGTAGACAAAGGATTACCCTTATTGATTGCCTGTCCATTCTTCAACTTGGCTTTTCCTTCATTCCCGTTCCAGCCTGGAGACTTTACATTTTCAGGCGTGAAGTTTAGCTGACTGATACTAGCTACTGACTTCCCTCCAGGTAGTGTGCTGGCAAGGGTAGTCGCAGGATTACATGTACATGTAGCAGCACTGTTTTCTTGCTTCTTACTCAATTTACTCTTTCTTTTCTCTTTGTCTTCTGAGGAATTTGTAGTTCCTGGGGCAGTTTTCCTCAAATCTTGACTGCTTCTTTTTACTGCCATTCCTCCTACAGACCCTGGTAGCATGTTTGAATTGGAAGGCAAAGCATTCTCATTTATCTTTCTTCCATTCTTTGTTTTGACCTTTCCTCCTTTCCCCTTACCTCCTGGGGAATTCTCTGGTGCAGTTGTCTTTACCTGTTGACAGCTTCTTTTTCCAGTATTTGGTCCTGGTATCGTGTCAACAAGAGTAGGCACATGATTAACTTGTGATAGCTCTTGTATGTCTTTAATTGCAGTATTCCTTTTTCCCTGACTGCTTCTAGGTGCAGACTTTGCTCCAGGCAGTGTGCTTTCCTGAGAGGGCACAGAATTTTCCTCAGTTACCCTTTTTCCACTCTTTGTTTTGACCTTCAGTCCTTTCTCCTCATCTCCTGGGGGATTCTCAGTCACTGAGGCAGTTTTCTTCACTTCTTGACTTCTTTCTTCTGCCTTTCCCTCTTGTAGCATGTCAGGTGTATGTTTCTTTGATGAATCACTGATATTTGAATTTCTTTTATCGGCCTGTTCTTTGTCGCCTGGTGAACCCAACGGAGATGTCTTTTCTGGCTGAACATCTCCTACCTTGATATGACCTACATCAAGTAGTGTATCCTGAGCAGGATAAAACTTTGTGTTCATTGCAACTTGTACTTGGGACATGTATTGCTGTTTGACCTCATTGAAATTCTTGATCTTCTTGAGAGTGTTTTCAAGAGTAATGCAATGCTGATAATGTTCTTTCAGAACATGGTTTTGCAAATGCAGTGATTCATGGCATTTCAAGATAGTAACTGAAGCGTCAATTTCAGCCATTAAATCTAAATGATCAAATTGGCTCCTTAATATTGGCTCATCACATGTGTCGCTGATCACATTGACCCGTTTGATTAAGTTATTTTCATTTTCTTTCAGAGTGGTATATTTTTTGGCAAATGCATCCTCTATTTTTTTCTTTATTTTCTTTATATAGCACTGGATTTCTTTCCTTTGTTGTGTTGATTCAATGCATATCTTATCAAGTTTAGTTTTCCCAGCTTCGCTTTCTTTAATAATAGCCAATCTCTGCTTTTTCAATTCTTCTCCTAATTCCACTTTTGATTTTATTTTGTGTCCTTGATGGGTTTCTATAAAGCAAGTGATACAAATGAAATCCTCACAGAGTTCACAAAATATATTCTTATCCTCTCTCCTATGAAGTGGACAATGGACATCCTTACCAAACTTAAGCTCATCCTGGAGACCCTTGAGTGAAAAGTTAGGCGAGAGTCCTGCAATCCTGTCTCTCTCTAGCTTTGTGCGTTTTCTACACACGGGGCACTCCATGTAATTTCTACCATACTGTTGCTCATCATAATCCTCCAGACAGACCTTACAGAATGTATGTCCGCATCTTAAAAGGGTTGGGTTCTTGAAGTCACTAAGACAAAGAGGACAGGTAAGCCCTTGGGGTTGGTCCTGCTGCTTTGCTTGGTCAGCCATTGCCACACCTGGCAATGCTTCAGTTGAAGTGTAAGTAAGAAAAAAATAAGGGAATACAGTTTGAAGCTTTAAATAAGCAAACTGTAAATGCTAATTAGTATGTTAACAATGTTTGGTTTTCATGTTTGGAAGGAGCATAAACAGACAAAAGATTTACTTTTAATACTTGATTCCACAGTAGTCATCAAAAGAAAACAACAGGACAGCACTTCAAGTTCACATAAATCAGACTCACAACAGAGAGATATTTCCAAAGTTCATTTAAAATCATACATTTGGGATACAAGCAAACTGAGGATCTATAAGTATTGCATGCATAATATTAATTCTAGAGAAAGTGACAACAGATTTTTAAAGAGAGAAAACAAATTTCCAGTATTTACATGTACAGTAAACTTTTATATCTTAATTCATTTCTTTTCTGCTGCCAGCAGAGAACATTATAATTATGTTTTCCTTTGGCACAAAGTACAAGGAAATTTTATTGAGTGTTTTGTACCAATACTTGTTTCTAGATCCTGATCTCATAGGCCTGAATTGACAAAGGTGGTATGAAACCATGGTTTAAACATGCATAAATTACGCTTCCTTCAGCGAGTATATTGAGAATGTAAATAAATGCAAGCATTCATCACAGGGTGCAATATCGATGCTTGTAACAATGGTTACAGAATTAATAAACCAATTGTTCTGAAGTCATTAAAAGGAGTGGACTATACATGTACATGGGTCAAAAATAGACCCATGTATGACCAAAACATGGCCAAAGTTCATTGACCTTAAATGACCTTTGACCTTGATCATGTGGCCTGAAACTCAAACAGGATGTTTAGTGATACTTGATTACTCTTACGTCCAAGTTTCATGAATCAGATCTATAAACTTTCAAAGTTATGATGGTAATTCAACAGATACCCCCAACTTGGCTTAAGTTCATTGACCCTAAATGACCTTTTACCTTGGTCATGTGACTTGAAACTCAGGAAGGATATTCAGTAATATTTTATCAATCTTATGTCCCAGTTTCATGAACTATAGTTATGATGACATTTCAAAAACTTACCCCCAACTTGGCCAAAGTTCATTGACCCTAAACGACCTTTGACCTTGGTCATGTGACTTGAAACTCAGGCAGGATGTTCAGTAATACTTGATTAATTTTATGTCCAAGTTTCATGAACTAGGTTATGATGACATTTCAAAAACTTAACCTTAGGTTAAGAATTTAAGATTTTGATGTATACACAACAAAAAAGTTATTCCCCATATTAGCAAACATCCATAATTTCCAAACCAATGCGAGTTTTTAATATATTTTTAGTTGAGCGTGTAGGTAATTTTATAAGCTACCCTCTGAGTAAATGTTATGGACATATTCCATGTCATGCTTCAGTGAGCACTGACAAAAGGAAAAATTGTCACTTTTCAAAAGGCACAAGCCAAATTTCATGACTTTGATCCCACTTTATTGGAACGAATTCCATATTTTCATCATGAACAATAGTCAGAAGGCTTGTAAAAGGTACTTTAAAAAAAACTTTTTTGGCTATAATTTCACGGTTGAATAAACACAAGTCCAAATTTGCTACATTTTGATTTTTCACACATTTCTATCGATAAAAATGATCGAATATGATATTTATTTTTGGGAAGAGTATTTTCAGCAATATTCATCATTTCACAGTTCAATGAACATTTAATGAAGACAAAAAATACGATTTTCAAATAGGCAAGTATTGTTTCATTTTGGTAATTATTATCTTTTCTCAACTTTTTTTGTTATGTTCATGACCAATTATTAAACATGCTTCAATGATTCAAAGGCGTTTAATTAAACATTCACGCTTGAATGAACATGTGGAATGTGATTAGATCTTTTTTGCGTTATTGGAAAAATGCAATTGCTAACTATGGATATCTGTCACAAACCTCCATGCATAGTTCATTTGATTTGATTTTCATGAAAATACCGATGTCTAATGCATCAGTGAGCACACAATATTAAAAAATATGCAAATGAGAAGAAAGTTCAAGGCCTTGGCCCCACTCAGTGCCCTATCGAACGGTTATTTTGTTGTGGGCACCTTTTGGATAGTGTAAACCCATGTGCGAAGTTTCATGAAAAAAGTGTTGCCGGAAGTAACCAAAACCGTCCATGAAACAAACCCTCATTTCACTTTGGTTAAAATTTTGACTTCTTCTCTCATAGGCATTGTGTACACTATGGGTGCATGTTTATTAAGAGTAACCCCTTATTCAATATGGTGGAACTTTTTTTCAAGGCTGTCTTTAGCAATGTCATTTGGCAGTAATGTTCATCAACCAAAAAAAAATGGGCAGAATTCTGAGCAAAAATCGATTTGTTTATTTATGGATGAGTGAGCATGCATCAAAGAGGGAAAAGGGGCATTTTTAATGTCACAGACTCATTTTGAACGGTAATAAAGTGAATAGGGGCAAATTCAGTTTCAAATGTGACTTAATTACTATTGTTTTTATCATCCATCATTTCTATCACCACACACTTTCCGAACTTTCAACATTTTCATGGTTGAGCGAGCAAATTCTAAAACTTGGGAATGAATACTCTTTATACTGCAAAATTCTATTCCTAACAATTTCTCAGGATCAGTTGAATTTATGGACAAATCAGTGGTGGATCCAGAATTTTAAGATGGGGGAGGGGTTGAGTAATTGGGGGAGCCACCAACATTTTCGAATTTTAACATGTTTTAACAAGTTGTAGAGATACTTCCATAAACCTCTATGATGATACGTCACAATATATTGTGCTCACTCAACCAAAAACATACGATATCAAAATTGTGTGTGGAGTGGGAAAATTATGGATAGTAAAAAAAGCATTAACACCATGAAATTCACCTAAAAACAACATTTGCCCAATTTTGTATTTACACAATCTGAAAAACGACTCTTGTGACTCAAAAATTGTCATTTTTAATTTAATCTTTGATTACTCATGCATGACTCAACCGATCAATCACATTTTCCCCAGGAGTTGCTTAATGAGTGTAGAAAATCACCTACTGTATGAAATATCATCTGAAAATTATTCCGTTAAAAGTTAAAGCAAATCGATTTACGGGGGACTTCCTTTTTTTGTGTGTATAGATTCCCCCAACATGGTCAAAGTTCACTGACAATAAGTGATCTTTGACCTTGGTCATGTGACCTGAAACTCGGGCAAGATCTTAATACTTGATTACCATTATGTCCAAGTTTCATGAACTAGGTCCATATACTTTTTTAAGTTATGACATTTCCAAAACTTGACCTTGGTTAAGATTTCATGTTGTTGGCGATGCCTATAGTCTCGCTCTGCTATGCAGGCAAGACAAAAAAAACAGGGCAGCTGGGGTATTTGTTACTCTTTCATCTTGACTGTGCCAATCTTTATCACAATGGGTCCAAAGCATTACCTCTTCTCTCTAAGTGACCAAAGTTGAATGAACTACATGTAAATGAAGACGGTACTCTGTTGCCTGGTGGGGTCAGCTCTGCTCCTCTCACTAATACTTTCTCAGAGCCAGAGGATCTGCTTCTTTGATGATATAGGTAGCCATACCTTTCTTCCTGTGAAGAGATGATGATATCATCAAAATTACCTTCATCCAACAAGTTTTACAAAAAGTTTTAGGAAATAGAGACATAAAGATACAATTTTTATTTGAGTTGCGATTTTTTTTAATAGAAAGCCTGGATTTTATTTGATTTATTCTTTTCTCTCTTTTATTGGGGGGGGGGGGGTACTCAATAATGGGAAAAACCTTGAAAAAATGATGAAAGTTGCTCATATGGAAATGGTGATAAGTTAACGAATGAAATAATAATAAAACCAAATTAATGTAATTCAAAGAAGCCGATTGATGTTTTTTTCTAGTGGGCCTAGAAGTTTTACAATTTGTTCTTCCAATTTTGACAAGGTTGGTGTCAAGTAAAAGGGTATTTTGCTAATCCTGAATTATTTTTACTTTAAGGAAATTTTTATTTTTCATTTTATCAAGAAAACCACATTTTTGAAAAAGTTCAATATCTGCTCTTTAATTTGATACCTCAATTACAGAAAATAGTCAAGAAATAACAAAGTTCTGGTTATTTGAAATAAGGCTTGAATTTCAATAATTTCATAAAATGAAGAGGTTTGTTACCGTGCGATAGCTTCAGTGGGAAACCGGTGAAAACACGTTTATTTAATTAAATTATAGAAATACAAGCATCGTTTCGAGGGATCATAACTTTTTTACTACTTGACCATTTTCTGTAATTTAGGTATCAAAGAGAAGATATTGAACTTTTTAGTCATGTGATTTTCTTTTTGAAATTCAGATGCCCCCCGCCAAATTAGTTTTTGGCATCCTTTCTTCGAATTGTTTTTGCTCAATCATGCGTGAATGAGGAATAATCTAAGTAATATCAAATGAAAGAGGAGATTCTAAGCTTTACATTGGTAGGTCATTTGTCTATTTTATTTATGATTAAGTTATGATAAATCATCGCTAAATCTCGGTTTCGTTTTTTCTGGGACGCACTGTATAGCCATCAGGCACTATACTTTCGGCTCAATGTCATACCTCAAATGATTTATATCCTGAACGTCACGATTCAGCCATAAGGTATAATGTAGTTCACTCTTGGCCATTAGCCACCGTCTGCATTCCGGTACATGCAAGCCTATGGCACCAGACCAGAGCATGAGCTGTCAGGAAAAGGATTTAGAAAGCAACTGGTTGAGAGTGAAAGCACATTTTCACCTTGCTGCATACAGTGTCCCAAGGAATTATTTGCACACTTCAATGACTTCATAAGTCATGCAAATTGCAATATGAGAAGATGCACTACATATAGGCGGAACCAGGGGGGCCTATTGGCAGAGCAAAAAAAAAAGATAAAAGGGGGAAAAGAAAGAAAAAAAGAAGGGAAAGAGAAGAGGGAAAAGAGAAAGAGGAAAATGAGAGAAAGATGAGTGAATAAAACAAGATGAGGAGAAGACTTGGAAATTTAACAAAAAAATCTTTCATGTCACTACAGTATGTAAAGTGCTGCGGTTAACAAGAATCAGCGCAGTCTTAGTGCAGATGAGTTCGATTTTCTGCACCTAAGCCTTGTCCTTGAGGCTGTTCTCATTACGTTCCTAAAACTAGTTTACTGGGAACCGGTTAAGAAAGCCAGTTTGGAAGATCGCTTTGCTAGCGTTCTCACTTGATCACACGAAAGTGGTTTTCAAAATCACTTCACGTAAAGCGCTCTTGTTGCTATGGAAACGCTCTCAGTGGGGTGACACGTTTCGCGCGAAATTCGAAACCGCAGCATAGGCATTCTACACCTGTCGTGTGGAGTAGCGCGCTCAAAATGTGCGAAGATCGCTTCCCGAAGAACGGTTGTGTCCTCACTTACGCTTAAACCAGTTTAACGAGGCAAAGCGATCTTGAAAACTACATCGCGAGGTGGTTTTCCAAACTGGTTTGGAAGATCGCTTCCAAGACCGCTTTGACCGTTCTCACTACGCGTTAAACTAGTTTCCACTAAACTAGTTTCCAGTAAACTAGTTTTAGGAACGTAGTGAGAACAGCCTCCAAGATGCTGGCTACTGAAGTGGCAGTGAGAATATTCCGCAATCTGATATTTACATGTAGATCTACATGTAGATCTAAATATTGGAGAAGTCCAAGAATTTGCACGCGTTACGCATGGGACATTTCAGAGGCTTTAATGACGCGAAAAATAGTGTTAAATGACTTTGATTAGGATGAATACCATCATGATGTTAGACATCGAGGAGAAGAATAATCATGCAGAAATTGTGACATATGACCTTGACCTTTTAGAGAGAAAAGATGTGCCGTTACGTATGGGACGCAGAAAAAAAAGACAATTTTTAAAACATTTTTTTCTAGTTGAGAATTCTCTGAAAGTATTTCATTTGACAACTTGTAACTTAGAATGATAGAAGTCACAACACTCTAGTAAGGCAAGTTTCATGTCATAAGCCAAAACCCTCTAATTACAGACTCTAATTTAACAAATTAATGACATGTTACGTATGGGACATTTTGTCCCCATAGAGAATGTACACAATTTTCCCCATAATTTCAAGAATTAACATAATTTGAAATATATGGAAATAAGAGTTTTTTTCTTTTAAAATGTTCTATTGAGACATATTTGATATGACTGAAAAGGAAATTAGCCATTTCAACAGTTTTGTTTTTGTTTTTCATGGTACATGAAAACATGTATTCTTCTATTCTTTTTTTTTTTAATTCATGTTTTTCCATTTTCACAATTTTTTCGCTTCGATTGTTTTCATTAATCAGTATTCATAACAAATGTCTTTCAAAAGTCTTTAAAAACTAAAGAAAAGGTAAATAATCACTTTTTAGGGCACTCTTGAAATTTGTTTTTCTCCATTCACTTTGTACACAAATCTCCCCATTGACATTGTGTGTAAATGTCCCAAACATGTACGTAACATGCTGTCCCATACATATGTAACAATTTTTTCATTAACTTTTAATTCAAAAGTAAACTAAATTTTTGAAACTTCTTGTGGTATAACATTTTCATACTTAATTAGAACTTCCCCGAGATGCAACAATACAAGTATTGTATTATGAGAAATTACTTTAAAAAACATCCTAAACATGTTACGTATGGGACATTCCATCCTTGGACAAGACCTAATTTGCATATTTAATTAGACACCACTTTTTTCTCCTCAAAAGTAATAAGATGTTAGGGGGTCCATGTTACACCTATGACTAAATCTCACAAGTTTTGTTTTGATTTTCTTTGAGTTTTTATAATTGTCCCATACGTACATGTAACGCCCATTTTACTAATTATGCAAATTTGGTGCCCCAAATTAGCATAAATATGCATATTATCAAATTTTTCTTAATGAAATTTAAAAATTCAACTTTTGGGCTTTCTTACCCAACCAAAGATAACTTCTTAAATTAAAGATTAAATTTTCCTTCTAGGGTGACCTTTTCTTGGACTTGCCCATATCTTGTTCATTGAGCACTAATGCAGTTTCGCCCCGGCCGACTTCAAGCAAATTTCCTAACCGTAAATTGTTCACAAATGTCATAGCAAGTCTCTCAATCACATTGTCATATTCAAATTTTTTTTTTAGATATGGATGTTACAAAAGAGATTGTTTGTGAATGCATCATTAGCAAATTGGATTACTGTAATAGTCTACTGTATGGGATCCCTGACTCTCAATTATTGAAATTGCAGAGGGTGCAAATCACCTGTGCAAGGCTTATGTTTGTGTATTAGCACTTCCGGATATACGGTACAAGTCACTCATTCAATGAACATTTGATATAACCTTGTTCTCTGTTAGTATATGTGGCAAAATAAGGTTGGCAATGCTTGGCTTACTTTCTTTTTTTCTTTGGAACAAATGCTTGATTGTTTAACACCGTCAGATTCCATTACAGCTATTAATCATATAACTTGGCTCTTAAGTAAATTTGATTCTTTTAATTATTTTTTCTAAATTAAAAATAGAGATTGAAAAATGAAAATTTTCTTGCCATATTAATTTCCACTAATAGAGGGCATACACAGAAATATGCCCAAAATTCAAGTTTTTGAGCGCGCTAGTAAATACAAAATTTATTCCCAAGTTACTAATGAAAAATAAATTGCAACTATATTGAAATAAATTTTTGGCCACAAAAGTGTTATTTTAATGATTTTTTAGAGTGTGTGTTGTGTACTGCATTGGCATACATTTGTACCATCGTCATACAGGTCTGTAGATTCCCCAGACAGAGTGGTTGCAGCATGGAGCTATTACTGTGTTTTATAGCTTCATGGTTGCCGTGAGCAAGTGGTACAAGAGGGAGTTGGGTAGCACAACAGCCAAAGTAGATCAAAGACAAAAGCCACTGCTTTATTTTGTGAAGTTTTTCCTGTTTTGGTGCATTTTAGGCCAAAACAGTCTTTAGTTTGGTCAGCTCTTCTATTTTATATATTTCTATGAAATAAAGACAAAAATCGAAGAACCCCATTGGGTTTTTTGTATATAACCCCCTAATGGTGGCTGCACGATCATGAGCCGTCTGTGTAAGAGGAGAAAGGAATTATTTCTTTTTAATGTTGAAAAACTCCATTCTATACTAGTTTCAGGGGCCGGGGCACATGAAATGAAATCAAATAGTGACATAAGACTTAAAAGTTAGATCTAACGTTAGATCTAATTTAACTTGAGTCTAACGTTAGATCTTCATGGTCTTAGTCTGGTTAGACATAGATCTAGGCCTAGTACTAGGGAGACAGCAAAATTTGTTTAATCTCATCAAGTGATCAACCACTTCATTAGACCGTCTGATTTTTCAGACCTTGATGAAAATAGTGCAAAATAGAAATCTACCAAATTTCATAGGAATCCATGAATCGGTTTTTGAGTAATAATTAATTGAATTTCGGCCAAATGCTCCAAATAGGCTCTGTAGTATAATTTGCCACAACACACACAGGTGAAACACACGACCACACACAGAGTGCAGATATTTTGTGTGCAATTTCACATTGGGCTTTCTGGAGTAGGGTCTAGTAGGGGAAGGGTATTTTGGTTTCAATCCTGACACTTGATCCAGGGGCCACGGAAGCAGGGCCCCCCCCCCCCCACTTTTTTTCAAAAACCGTGTACAAAAAAGTAAAATGACCATTTGATTGTGATTTCTTGCATGGTCAGCCCCCCACTTTGAAAACCGTTCCGCGGCCCGTGTGATCCTGAAGCAAAGGTGAAAAATGAGTATTTCTGTTGGATTTGCAATTATCAATAGGGGCCTACTACAAAACCATGCTAGTTTACAAAAATATGGTAGGGCCTAGGGATTTCTACATCTATTCACAAGCTACAAGTACAAGACTGTGAACTTCCTTTTTTAATGCCACATCAAAATTTGTAGTAGACTAACTTAGATCTAGGCCTAACCAAATGTAATTTAAGTAGGTTATTTGGAGCATTTTATTTTTATTCTCTTTATTTTAATTTGATACCAAAATCATTAAATTTGGATAACGGGATCTAGACCAAAAGCTTCAGTCTCTGTATTTTGGTTGTTCCGCTGAACTACGTTGGCTCCACTCACCATACATAGACTGAAGGGGATGGGGCCCTGTACCTACAGCCAACGTATAGTGAACTAGCGTTTTATAGATCGCGATTTAAAACTGTTTTTTAAGCAAAATTGAAAGTTTCATGGTTTCCATTATCAGGGAAATATAAATAACTTAAGTAATTGCATACCTTGGGCCGGAGTTATTGAAAAAAATCCTCTGGATGATTGAGAAATCTGTCATCTAAGACATTTTCACCTGACCTGACGGTTTTTCTTGCAAGTTGCCATCTTGAATGACGTCATTATCGTTATTAACTTAATGTCTCGAATCGATATATCGCGATTATAACTAGTACTAGTACTAGTATAACTAGTATCGTTTATCTTCGGTTTCGTTCGCATATGGAGCAGATCGTATAATATCGAAAGCAATATCGATATCACATTCGTGATTGTTGACGTTCGTTTGTAAATATTTTATAGTTTGGCTGCCATTTTGACCATTTTTATCGTGTTCAACCCAATTAAACATCGGTAAAGTATATTTTTCATGCCTTTTTCATCTATATCGTTTAAAGTATTTAAATATTGGAATATCAAGTAATAAAAGTTTGTTGTTTATACATCCTTAGATTGTAAATTCGATGTGTAAAATTACATCAAACTTTGGACTGTGAATTGACAAAAGGGAAGGAATGAGAACACATGCGAGCCCACACGTACACCCTACCGTCAGTAAAGGGGATTACAGTAAAATGTCAGAAATTGTTGAATAAATCCCCCGAAACGACGGTTATTCCTGTCTAAACGGGATCATGAATCTTATGCCAGAAATGTGTTCGATTTTTCCCTCAAAACCATGACCATTTTTTGCTGTGTGAATGCGGTGAAAAGGGCGAAATTGCAGGGAGGCTGCGTAGCTCAGTCGGTTAGCTTAGACTCTTAGAGCACCTGTTTCAGATAAGATCGTAGATCTCAACGTGCGTGGGTAACTTAGAGTAAGTTAGAGTCCCGCAGCATGCCGGAAGACATCTAACAAAAAAACTGATGCTAGCGTTGTGTGTTACTGTCTGTAGTGTTACTGTTATTGTGCCTCACCGCTGTGTTCAGTGCGGGTGTGAATGCAGTTGGAAAACACTCCGTCCATCGGAAAGGATGCAAATGTTGGTCCCTTGTCACGTCACTGGCAATGCGTCAGCCGCGCTCAGAAGCAGCCAAGCCAGCCTACTGCCTAGGCCTAGGCTAGGGTAGGCTTACCTCGAGTGAAGTTCGTGCAGGCTCCACTCCACTTCACTACCGCTACACTCATTACATACATTAACATGTATGGACCTCATAGGCGACAATGCGTTAAAAACAGGTTAGAAGTCCTGCACCCAAGTATTTTTATGATATTAGTGATTATTACTCGAAAAATGCAAGCTTTGTCCTCATTTGTTTAGCATTTATTAAAAAATTGCCCATTAACTATAATCCTACTCATACTTTAAATGTTATAAAATAAAGGGAAACTTACATTTGAGTCCTTTTTCGATCTTTTCTTGGCAGTCAGTCCGGTCCCGTCGAGTGCGATCAAAGCGGTACGAAGCTGATTTTCAGATCACGTGATACGAGTAGTCATCACCTGATCGATCGACTATCCTTTTTTAAAGACCGCAACAATTATAAATTTTATCATAAAATATATATAGAATAAATAATTGCATGATATTATATATATTTCTACAAATAAAAATATTTTGTGATATAAATTTAATATTTGACGTAAAAATCGCTATTTAACAAAATATTTATTAAAAAATAAAAAATCAAACAAAATAAAAACGCCTTGGACACAGTGCAAAAAACCTAACAATTTGGCCGCGTTCTTAACAACTATCGTAAGGGGCGCTCTATTTATAAATAAAAAAGAATGTCTACAGAATGTCTACAGCTGTCTACAGCTGTCTACCGCGACGTGGTTTGTCGCAAGATTTGGGACAAATCCGTGGGAATTCTTGAGAAAATACATCAGAACTGTGGTGAGTACCGATTAGGGCCTAAACATTATCAAAGTAGTAAATAGGTTAGGGGATTCATAGGTTATACATAACTTGTACATATATATTTTAAATTGATATTGATGCTTAGTTCCAAGCTAGGGCGGCCCAAATGTGCGTGAGTGGAGTCCCAGTTTATTAACACGGGTAAGTATTGGGGTGTCGCCTAGAGTGCGCTACACTACGCTCCACCTACCCGAAGGTGAAGCGTAGTGTAGCGGTAGTGAAGTGGAGTGGAGCCTGCACGAACTTCGCTCGAGGTAGGGTAGGCTATATAAGGCTAAGCCAGGTGAACGTGAACTGCGAGTGCGATGACGATATTCACCAGGACACGCGGCCGGGGGGTCCACAGGCTCGTTTCTTATTATGTACCGGCGTTTGGATCAATATAATATCAGCTTAAAAGTATGAGATTTACCACAAAAAGTTACAACAACAACAAGTTTCACTTACCCTCTGACTCTGACTCCAAGACCTGTACCAGTTTCGTCAGTCTAGCGCACGCGTGCAGCTATATACCGTATGCATCGTCGATAAAAGTTACGTAATTTCCGGTTCCTCAAAGCGCGCGCACACAATTTTCCTGACGGTGCAATTTTGGAATGAGGGCAGCGGCCGCAGCGACCGTCGCAATAAACAGTTTGAAAGCATAATGTTTCACATTTTGCCAAAATGTAAAACAAAAAAGCAAAGACAGAAAAAAGATTTCCCTGATAAATAATGTGATTTTGGTTGTAGGCTAAATATTAGCCTAACAAGCAAAATTTTTTTTTTTAAATATTTCACTCCCAAATGGAGGTGATTTTGGTCAGGAATTAAGCGAAAAAGCCGGGGGGGGGGGGGGGCACCCCGGCGAAAAAAAGGGTAGCTCAAAAATAAATTAAAGGTGATACAGTTGTTGTTATTGTTGATGTTGGTTTTTTTTAGCTTATACTAGTATACGGCGCGTATCATTCAGCAGTGAAGATTTGCGCAAAATATATTTCATATATCAAAAATATATATATAGCGTACCCCGGGGAAAATCTTGTGAGAATAGGGGGGGGGGTTGGGAGGTCCATTTTCCAGCACCCCAGCAAATCCGCTACCCCCTTCGGGGGCTGGCTGCAATTTTTTTCCCAAAACCGTGTACAAAAACAAATCATATTGATTTTTAGAAAAAATAAGGTTGTAATTCAGCACCTTTGATGACTTGGCCGGTAACCGGTCAATTCAACCCACGTGACGAAAAGTTTACTGTAAAATGATAATGATAATAATAATCGTAATAACAATAATTAATGGTGAAGATTTGAGGAAGATCCATTAAAAATCAAGAAATTTATCAGAAAGATAAGTTTTTTTTATTTGTAACGTCATAATTATACGAGCAGCTGCCTTATTATGTAATATAAAATGCACACATTTCAATTTTTAATGGTTCACGTTGACTAAAAATTGTCTTCTTTCAGGATGGTGTGAAATATTTTGTCTGTTGATATAGGCCTACTAAAGGTACAATAGAACCCATTTTCAGTTTTTTTTTTTTTTTTTTTTTTTTTTTTTGGGGGGGGTAATGGCATTTAATATATATTTTAAATTAATGATACATTAATTGTGAACCCGCCTGCTACTTCTGCTACTTTTACAATTAAAGGCCAAGTCCATCCCAGAAAATGTTGATTTAAATAAACAGAGAAAAATCAAACTAACATAATGCTGAAATTTCATCAAAATCGGATTTAAAATAAGAAAGTTATGGCATTTTAAAGTTTCGCCTATTTTTCACAAAACAATATGCACTATAAAGGACGTTCCACAGTTAAAATGAAGTCCATGCCATTTTTTACGAAATTTTTTATTTTACAAGGAGAACAGGGCTCTATATTGTCATTGCATTCACAGTTGGGCTATATGCAGGTAGGATATGTGTACATCCATATAGTGAATATAACATGTATGAGTAACACATTAGAATTGGTCATTGCATAGGAAATAGTCATTTTCAATGCATTTCTTTGTGCTAGTGTGAGTGTACAGATATAAAAGAATAGCAAAGTAGCTATTTTTTTTAATAAAATTCATAGGTCATATAATATAGGTTGCATGAGCCTAATTACAACAGGAAGGCATAAGATATTTTATTCGGCCCAACCCATTCATTTTTTTTTAATTTGATATTGCTGATTGACAAAAGCTCATGATTAGGATTGAAAATCTAACACTGATCCTTGGAATTGTAACTACTGAACTTACTTTGCCCAAATTGGGAAGATATATAAGTGACTTGGAACTATTTTTTGACTGGCGGAAGAAATAGGGCTATTTTACTGTTTCAGTTGATGAATTTGATCCATTCATAGTTATCTTCATAAATGGCGATTTATTTTTAAAATGAGCTGGCTACGGTACCCTTTCCTGCATGGTCAGATATCGAATGTCAGATATATATCCTATCCAATGGTAGTAAATATTCGACCCTCTAATTTCACATTTATGTTTTGTGAATTTTTCTAAAGTGCCATTTTAACACACAAGTCTATGGGGAATGTTCTACGCGCGTGACACCTCCAAAAAACAAATCTTCAAAAGACGTGAATCTACTCGAAAAAAGAAGAAGTATAGTTTAAGCTGTACTTTATTCAAAATCCATACCATTTTTATTTAATTCGGCAAAATTGTAGAGGAATGCATTATGAAATTGTAGGGAAGTTAAAAACATGGGGTCCATGTGCTCGTTTTTAAACTATCAGTGTCCAAAGTATTGCGAGTTGGCTTGAAAATCGCCTAAAATGCGCCGAAACATGCAAAGGTCTAATAATACCTTCTAAAATGCGAATGGGTTCCGTCGTTCCGCTCCCAAACACTAAAATCCATGTCATTTTCATCCTACTCTCTAGATTTGAAGAGGAATATATTCTGAAGACGTTAAAACATTAAAAATATGGGGTCCGTGTGCTCATTTTAAACTATCAGTGTCCGAATTAGTTGCGAGTTGGCTTGAAACCATGCACTGAACCATAACAGCCCAAAATCCGCCGAAAATGTGCAAAAGTCTGATAATAGTGTCCATCAGTGGCATGGACTGGGGGGCGACTGGGTAAAGAAAAAGAATGGGGGCAACCGCGTAGCCAGGATTTAATTTTTGAGGGGCAGTAAGTGCACGCGGAGCGTGCTTCCTAGGGGGAGGGTGTAGGGAGGGGGAGTTTCCCCCCTCCCGCGCGGAGCGCAAAGTTTTTGATACTCATCAAATTCAAATCAAAAGAAGGCGTCTCTTGCGTCTCTAGTACCCTTATCAACTCGAATATTGACTTGCTCTGATTAAAAAAAAAAATAGTTTTATAAAGAAATTATGAGCGCCCGAAAAATGGGAAAAGATTGAAAAAATTTGGAAAAAAATTCCTCTTACCGCGCGAAGCGCGGAAGCTTAAAACGTTTTATAAATATAGAGAACAGAAATGACAGGCATATAATTGTGCCTACCTTGGTCACATCATATTTGATTGTAAAAAGTTTAAATTTCGTTAACTCAAGTCGCAAAACAGAGTAGAAGACGGGTATATATAGAAAGTAAATAGGCCCTATTCCTTCCCGCGAATGGCATTGAAGCTCTGAATTTGAGAAATTTCTCTGAAACTTTAACCTGTTTTATTTTTATATTTCTTAGATTATATATAACTCGATTAAGAAGAAAAATGAGCTCAAAATGTGAAAGGGATGGTGCAAGCTAGAAGAGAGACTTTTCCTTTCCCATGCTCGCGAAGTACGGAAACCTCTGTGATTTATTTTGGAAGAAAACAAATTGTGTAATTTCGCTCATATTAAGCGCTTCCTTTTGTTTAAGTAACTTTAGTGATAATCAAAATGTCAAATCAATGGCGCAAAACAAGACAGGAGATGGATGTACAGCGATATAGAATAAAGTTTAATATCGTACATACTTTTGCATATAGCACGGTACGAATGTAATGCCTCCCCCCTTTTAGCAGATACTTTACCAACAATCATGACAATTACTTGCTGGAAAGCGGAAGAAAATTGCATTTGGGGATTCGGGGAGTGATGGTAATGTTTACCCGCTCCGAACAGAAGAGCCAGAATTGTGTGTCAATGCAATATGAAAAAAAAAATACTTTTCATACTCTTTACACCCATGTATACTTTATAACTTCTGGTAAGAATATACGATTCCCACAGCCGAGAAAGGTAAAAACGGAGAAGAAAAAAGGTGTGAGAAAACAAAAGGGAATGGCAATTTTTATAGTTTTCCCGCGCGCAGCGCGGAAGCAAAATTTTGTATGAAGAGAGAAGAACGTCTCGTTTAGGTTTTTATTCTTTTGACTAAAACAGAGGGAAAAAAAACAAAAAAAGCTATACCTTTCTTCCCTTTCCTTCTTTCCCTTTTTCTTTTTTTCCTTTTCCCCTTTTTTTTTTTTTTTTTTGTGTTTTTTTTTGTGTTTTTTTTTTTGTGTTTTTTTTTTTTTTTTGGGGGGGGGGAGGGGGCGACCGCCCCCACCGCCCCCTGGCTATGCGCCTGAATGGGGGGGGGGGCAGAACAAATCTTCGCGCAGTAAAGCAGGAGGGAGAGGAGGGGCAGGAGCAAGAGAGGGTAGAAAGAGGAGGATGGGGCAGGAGGAGGAGGGGCCAGGAGGAGAGGGGAAGAAGGAGGAAGACTGGGGATGGGGGGGGGGGGCGGGAACAGGAAGAGGTACGTTGCTTTGAACGGATATTAACCCCTATCAGGCTGGTGACCGGTCGTGACACCTATCTTAACCAAAGAACAATCATTCTCTCTGATTGCAAACATTGAATCCGTCTTACTAATTGGAATTCAGGACAAGTTTAAGGATGATTAATACAATTTTAATGGCATTTCCATTCGGCAGCCAGATTAGCAATATTGTTTTTTTATTGAAATTATAAGTCTTTATGGTAAGATTTGTTTTCCGAGCAATAAAGATCAGCTTCTGCATATCTTCAGACTTGATTAAATTGTGTACACTTCTTAACGTGACGTCTTGATTACCAATAATATTTATATCTTTATCGACATAAATTATCCATTATGATACTAATACATATTAGGCATATTGATGTTTATCATTAGAAGTTTTTACCACCGTCGACTTTGTACCTCCGCGATAACTTAAATTATTACTCTGGCACTCACAATAACTTTGTTAGAACGATGAACTGTGAACCGTGAATGGAGTTTGAGTGACAAAAAGTGCGTTATTTACTGTAATAAATCTTTGGGCACACCGCCCATTTTAAAAGAAAAGTATTTACAAATAATTTGCGCCCCTCTGATTTGAATGATGACCACTCCTCCGGCCTTTGATTGTCTTTTGTCAAAGAATGTTCGACTGCAAACATGGCAAAGTGGGAAATTTGATGACCTTTGACCTCTGATCTTTGCTGACTTTGATAAGGATTCTCAGTGTTTTCTTGTCTGCAATAACCATAACAAAACATTTCTAGTGGCGGCACCAGCATTTTTAAACTAGGGAAGCAAATGGGGGGGGGGGGGGGAGAACATTTTTTTTTTGGGGGGGGGGCAAAGGCGGACATTTTGCCCCCCTGTTTTCCAAAATCGAGCGCGAATTATTATTACTGACTTGGAAAGGGACCTGCTACAGGCTGTTTGCAGTGACCCGTGAGATCATAATATCTCACCAAATAAATAATGTGAGCGCGAAGCGCGAGCTGAAATTTTTTGATATCCTGAGATGATAACTGGACGTCATATAAGCACTTTTTGTAACCATGAACATGATGGGTACGTAACTAATCAATTGCGTGAACCGAAAATTTGTAATATTCAGCACTTTTCGAATAAGAACATGCAAGATGCGTATTTAACTAAAACAAATAATGAAAACTCAAATCACTATAGAAGAGTTGTTCATGCATATATTGACTTGCAATATTTATGCATATGCTTATCCTTGTAATCATATTGAAGAGATCATTTATTTATCTCAATCAACAGCAACTGCGAGCTCGAAGCGCGAGCGAAATTTTGAAATTAATATAAGGCCTAATGACCTGAAACATTTGTGTCAGTTATTAATATTGTTGGGAGCTAACAGTGACTGAATGAGAAAATTTTCAAAATTACAACTTGAGCAGGATGCTTATGATAGCACTAACAAACATTTTTTTTTCAGTTTTCAAAATTTAGGGGGAGGGCATATGTCCCCCTTGCCACCCCCTTGGTGCCTCCACTGAATATATCACAATGTAAGTCCGTGGATCTTAGAATCAACATTCCTCAACGAAAGTAATGCTTCCACCTTAAATCAGGAATAAATTATCCCCTATATCAAACACTGCTTTAGTTAACAAACACAGATATTTCAAATATTCAGCACCGATCGCTAAATATTTCCCCAATCCTCCCTATGGTCCTTAATTCGATTTAAAAAAAAAAATGAAAGAAAGAAAGAAAAAACACTGTTAATACAACGGAGTAAGTATATCGTGAAATCAGGATCCGTTGACCGGGTGATAAAGATATATTTACAAGGCGAATAGAAACGTCGTTATTATACTGGGCCAGGGGCTGATCCAGGATTTTTTAGGGGGGCCTTTTTTACATAGAAAGATTAAACAAGCCCCCAAAATGGGTATGCACGACAAAGTGTATGTGTGGGGGAGGGGGGGGGGCACGGGTCGGATGCGCCCCTACCTTGATTTACCACTGTACTGGGCACTCAGAAAAATGAAGGAATCCCGTTTTAACAAAATACTGAATAAACAATACAATACATCAGACATTCATAAGCGTTGTGAAAAGTAATTAAAAATATTGTTAATGCTTTTTTTTTTCAAACACGCTTTAATAACGTCCATTGAGATTTTCCGCTGTTAGTATCTTGTGCTCACAAGTAAAACAAAAAATACCACCAAGAAAAAAACTATAGTGAAAATATGTAATCATGGTTGAAGAAAAATTGCCCCTAGCCCCTCTATATTCAGATGATTGGAGATGGGTGAAAGAAACAGAGGGAAAGAATAATGGACCCCTATGATTTGTCAACATGTTCAAGTAGTTAAAAAGGGTGCGATGTTAGTAGTTGCACCGGGCGCCGCTTTTCCTAGATACGCCACTGATTCAGTGGGGGTCTTGAAAACTAAATTGCAAATATTTTATGGATTGGACTGATACCATGATTACAATTTCTTTGAAAATCGGATGTCGAGTTTCTCAACGGATCGTGAATTGTGTGTCGGGATTTAGGATAAGAACAGCGATTTTATAAACATAAACATTAATCACGTGCAACGACGTTGGCTATATATTCAGATGAACTAGAGTTGATCTCAGTTTGTTGTTGTTGTTGCAATTGGAATTGTTTGGCATTCATTCAGCACAAAGAACCATATATGCTTCGAAAGTTGCGTAGTCTTGCATCCTTTCAAACGCAAATCATCAAGTTTAATGTCATATGATAATAATTAAAGATATGATATTTTATCATGATACAGTTACATATATAGGCCTGTCATATCATTACAATACAAAACAGGGTTCGATTGATAAAATACGTCGCTCATTCAAGAACCAGAGAGTAAGTGGGAGAGAGAGAGTTTTGAAGAAAAAAAAAAAGGTGTTTGTTTTCATTCTACAATAGATTTACAACACCCAATACTTTGATCAACGTCCCACCTGTATGCATGTGACAGACACGATCCCAGTTTTACAACCCATTATTTTTTCTATCGACCCTTAATGTAATCTTTTGTCATAAAAGTATTATTTGTATTGTCATGCTTGTAGCGACCATGGACCTAACACATCAAATCAATTTTACAAGCATGAGAATGCAAACCTGTTTTTTTTTTCCTTAATTTGTTGCTCTCATCCTCTATAAATTTATCGAATACTATAATTTGTCTATTACCATGGCCCAGATATTAGCCTCCATAGTTTTTAAAACAGAGAAATAGGATGAATTTCCTGAAAGAAATGAAACAGATAATTTTTTTCGTACTCCGATTTTCTTTCTTTCCTTCCTTCCTCCTTTCTTTCGTTTTTTCGTTTTTCCTTCATTCCTTCCTTCCCTCCTTTCTTTCTTTCTTTCTTTTCGTTTCTTTGCGTAGTCGTCCTGTCTTCTTGACTTTTTCATTTTCTTCTTATTTGTATTTCTTTTTCTCCTCCTCTTGTTTCTTATTCTTCCTCTTTTATTCTTCTTCTTCTTTTACTTTGTACATTTTTGTAGTCATGTCATTATGTGTATGTCATTATTTCTAGTCTAGAAGTAGACGAGAAATAGAGATACATGGAAACCATGGAAAGAGAGTAGAAGTATGAGAATTTTTGTGAATAATTTGAGGAAAGAAATCAAGTAGAGATACTTTCAGAAACAGATAATGGAAAACAAAAATAATCCAAAGAAGCTACGGAGAATTCTCAAAGCACTCACACCCTCTAACAAAAAGACTAATGTTATCATGAGTGGTAATATTAATGGTGCACAAGAAACCGATCAACATGTTCTTGCAGAAAAAAAAGTTTTTGCCACAGCTGGCATCTGGGATCGATCATACATCAGGTCAAATTCTTAAGACTAAGATATTGCACACTGAATAATTTCAGTATAAACTTTTGCATAATATCATATACATTAACCACCACCTTTTCCGTTTTGTTCTTGTTTCGACCAATTTGTGCTTATTTTGTGAAAAGGAAGAAGAAACGTATGAACATCTATTTTATACTTGTTATTTTCAAAATCACTTTGGGAACTGTGTGCAAGAAGTTTAAATTTTGAAATAGATAAATTTAGTTGGCAGGAAATTATTTTTGGGAAGCAGGAGAGAAGTAAATATCAATTAATTAATCATGTTTTGATTTTAGTTAAATATCTTATTTACAAAAAACGATAATTTTAATGAAACCACCTTCATTGAATGAAAAAAAAATAGTATTACACTGTTAAAAAGACCCTGATTTTACAGAAAAAACAAGATTTTGCAGAAAGCAATAACAGAATCATTCTGTAAATTCATAAAACAGGAATTTGTCTGCAATTTAACAGAACAGGTCTGTTTAAAAAGGGGAAATGGTGTTTTATTTTACGAAATCTGTAAGGTGCCATACACCAAATACCAATTTCCTGTAATTTTACGTGATATAATGTAAGATTACACAATCTGGTAAGATTACAGGTGTTCTCGAGACTCTGCTGCAGGAACTTCTTTTACTTTAAGGATAAATTTTCTAACAGTGTATAAAATATAGAGGGGATCAAAGAGAACGAAAGAAATTGGCAACAAAGAGGGGGACTCTTACAATTTTTCTCTAAATGGGAAAACTTAAACATTAGACCATTAATTGGAGCCCAGAGTCAGTTCTCCATCGGATAGGGGATGGGGGTCATGGGGTGTTTTAGGAAGGGTCGGGGGGGGGGGGGGTCGAGGGCTAAGATTGTTGTTGGGATAGGAAATATCTGAGTGAAGAGGCCGAGTCGAATTTTTGTTTGGGTCACATTGCTGATGGCTTCAATTCGTTTAGGTTTTATTAATGATTTATTTTTGTGTATCTGGAAAATCTCTTTTTAATGCTTTTTTAATATTTGACACTCGGAAAAAAATTGAATATGTTGAGTTTATTGAAGAAGTTTCATCAATGTTATTAATATACTCCAAGTCCTTTAGAAGCGCATTGAGACGATATTCATAATGTGTTATGCGCTATATACAGGAACTGACTACTACTACTACTACTATTATTATTGTTATTATTATTATTATTATTATTATTATTGTTATCATTATTGTCATTATTATAAATATGTATTGGAAGATGCCTGATATTGTATTTTATTGTAACACTTAAGACAAATATAGTGTTAAAATTATGACACTGTATGAGTTGTTAAGGCATTAATTTGCAAGGAGATGAGACTTTTATTTGTTATATGTATTTTATTTTGTATATGAGTTGAAGTTGCTGTCAATAAAAAAATATACTTAATACAAAATAGTCAAAGAAAGATGTTAAATCGATCACAGTTCAAACTGGAGCATGCAGACGAGGATTTTATACGTAACGAGATCTAAAAGTGATGAATGTGAATAAGGCAACTGGCCTCGATGGCTTTATAGTATTAGATTACTTAAAACAGCGTCCTCAGTTGTTTGCCATCATCTGATACATGAATTTATTCAATCTTTCAATGGATACTGGTAAAATACCTGTGGAAACGTTCAAGAGTTACCACTGTATTCAAAGGAGGGTGAGAATGGGATGACATGTCCAATTGTAGGCCAATATCAATTACTCCAATAATAATGAAAATGCTTGAAAAAACAGTTAACTAATTGAATAATTCACGGATAATGACATTCTCACAAAAAACACTTAATAAATTTTCTAAATTAGAATTGGATATATAAATGGAATTAATTGATTATTGCATAATTGGAAATGTACAGATGATATTATGAGAGGTGTTACGTATATACAATGGGACCATGGAGCTATTAACATTTAGCTCCATGATGGAACGATGATGGTCATCCAATTTCCATGTACTAGTCTCAACATTGATAGCATTTTCAACTCAACGATGGATTTCGTTACATTATACGACAGTTGATTGTTTATATACGTGACCATTGTGACTCTTTCAAAGCATTATAGATTATCTACTGGATCGTAGTCAATGCATGTTGGAGGTGCATTGTCACAGCCAAGAAATATCCGATTAGGGATACAACAAGGATACATCATACATCATTGGGCCCCAATTGTTCTCACTCTATGTGAATACCTTACCAAGTTCGATAAAGAATGGAAAAGTAAATGCCGATGATACAATGATTTTTACAGTGGCTCATTAGCTAAGGAAATCCAATCATGCCTCAATATATATTTATATATTTGTTGTTGCTTTTTTAGTTCTTATTCTCTTATCTCAAATCTTTATTTTTATCATGTACAATGTAACTTATATCTGTTCAAATGTTTGTACATGTATTTATTATTTTGTTCATGATTTATAATTTATTGTTTTATGTTTTTCAACTTTTATGTACGGACTTGATGAAAAACAGCCTTGCGGCTGATAGCAGGTTTTTTTTTATCCCGTATTTAAATAAATAAAACATACATACATACCACGTTAATCTCTGCTTGAAAGAGAATAGACTTGTTTTGAAAACAACTAAAACAAATAGTACATGATAATGGCCCCCACCTAAGAAGTTGGGTAATGTTCACGAATCTATCGAACTTATAGTGTGAAAAACACTATACTGGAAAGAGTAACCTCTTACAAATATCATGGTGTATTCCTAGATCGGTCCCTGGTATGGAACATTCATTTAGATTACATTAACACGAAAATAGGATCTAAGATATCTCTCCTCAGCAGGCCTCGACCATTTCTTAATCAAAAGTGCTCTAAAGTACTTGCCAATGCATTAATTATGCCCATTTTGATTATTGTAGTCGGGCCTGGTCCAACTGTAATTTGAACGTGTAAGACACAATTATTAAACAACAAAAAATAATGGCTCGAATGATCTTATAACTGTATAAGTGGATATACTAAGACCTCAACTGTAGACGTATTACAGAAGTTAGGATGGGTTTCAATAGACAGAGGAGAGGTGAAAATTTCAAAAAATTAAACGTGTTTCCAATGCCCTGAAGGCTGAATAGAAGTTGCCCTTAATACATGATGCAGTTCTTTTGAATAATATCTCAAATTCATTAAGAAAGGCAGCAACCCTATAGTCCTTCATTTCAACCTATTGGAGAACACATAGTATAGACCCTAGACCTAATTTTAAACGATATACGCGCATTTTAGTGTATGTAAACTTTTCATTCAATGACAAGCAAGAAATATATGGACACTCATGTTTTAAATAGAATTAACATATAGAATACCGTAGCTGTTTGATGTCGATGTTTTGTTCTGATTTATGTCTCACTAATTTAAGTAAATAAAGTCTTACATATACATAAGATGAGAAAACATTCAATAATTTCAATTCAAGAATATGGTCTAATGAATGCGACAATACTTTTTATCATGAATCAAATTTAATCAAAACTTAATTATTCTTTTATTCGCATTAAATTTTCCATAATTTATGTTGATAAAATATATCGCCAAATCATTAACAAGAAATTTACATTAAAAAAATATATTTAGCTTGCATCATCATTTATGGACAGGTCAGTAATCGTTTAAGAAAAAAAAAACAGTTACGTATGAAATAATCAAAATCAAAATCTCATCAAGTTTTTTTCACAAAAATTCAGATAGGTATACATGAAAATGCATAACGCCGCTTTAAACATAAAATGGAACTATAGAAAGAAGATGGATAAAAATCAAGGCTCGTGTAAAATGGAAATAGCATTGTAAGAAAATACCAAGTCTTAATTATGTAAAATATTCTACGCTAGTGTCCATATTAAGAGTTTTGAACCTTCAGATGACTGAATATAATTTACTCCAGACTACGTTGCGCTTTCAATACTAGGAAAAGGATAAGAAACTGTAAAACAAGTTTAGAAATGATATCAGAAATAAGCATTTATAGAATAGTCGTATGATTACCTTAAGTTGCAATTTTCCCTAGATCCAGGTACAACTATAGATATAAAGAGAGAGAGAGAGAGAGAGAGGGGGAGGGGGGGGGGGAGAGCGGAAAAAACTATTTTCTAAGTCTTACAAACAAACTTGTACAATAACAATCATGACAATTGGGGGAGCCATGTGACAGATAATCGAATATCACGCCACCTGCATGCACTTAATTACAATACATATTTATGATCACGAAATTATTGCCAATCAGAAAGCGACTTCTTAAAAAAAGAGGCTAAAATGAAATAGGTGCATGCACACAAAAGCCCGCATTTCAATATAGCAGCAGTGTTGACTTTGAAGAAAACTAAAATGAAAAATTTGTCAAAAAGTACTATTCATTTGATTTTAAAATAAGATATAATCGTCGATATTGGAATCAGCATATATTAAATGGCAAAAGTCTTGATTTACAGTGGGCCGGGGCGAAACAAAAGTGCGCCAAAAGTCATTTTGGGCAATTTCAGATTTTTTATTTTTGTTATGCCCAGCTGAAAGACAAAACTTTGAAGAATACTTCAGCAAAATATTTCATTCCGGAATTTGCATAAAGGTTGTTAATTTCCTACCTCAAATCGTAAAATGTGACATTTGCGAAATGTCGCGTATATGACAACCTAGTTGAAAAACAGGCCATTTCACAGGAGGTTTTTCATGTATATAGGCATCTGAAATGGCTCCCACATAATCCTGATATATTCTTTTTTCGTGTGAAAGGGTTCAAAGTAGATCAAAGACACCTTTCAGGAGGTTTATAGGATGATTATTCCTCGAAATAGGCTGAAAATCCATGCTTTTTGCATTTACACTACAAACGTTTAGATTTCCGTCTAAATTATATAAGCATCATTTTTTCCCGATGTCTAAGCTTTAAGTCGATACCAAATTTAGCTGCCCGTTTTTGCCCGTTGTCATGTTAGAGCCGATTTTACTTGACACTACACCCCAAAAACCTGTTTAAAAACGGTCATTTTTATACCGCGCAGTCATCGTAGCGCACCGTATGAGTGAACATTGCCGTTCGCTTTTGCACGGCGAGGACGATTCCCCTTCCATTTCATGAAAATGACATGAATTCCGGGCATAATGTAAACAAAATAAAGGTTGCTAACGCAAATAAGGGCTATACCCACAACTCTTTCAGAGTTAAAACTTACTTGTAGAATAATTTCAGCCCAAAACCCTCCTCATAGTGATACATTCGTGGTGTTATATATTCTGCGTTTTACACAAGTCAACACAGCTTGAAAAAGCACGGTTAATATTTTTCAGATTTTAAAGTTTTTTTTTAAATAAATCTAATTAATGTTCATTTTGATGCCATAAAATTATTTTTGGCATCTCATACTCACTTTTTAGGCATGTGAGAAGCATAAACCAACATTTACTCTGGTCAATCGTAAAGTAGCACATAACACAAAATTATATACTACACATTGTTTAGCGTAATTTGTCTTTTCTCAGATAGGTTTTAAGTAGCCAATCAAAATTTGGTATCAAGGTGACGTCATATCGGCTTTAGATTATGTTCAGTCGATTCTACGCCCAAAATTACACATCTTCAACATGTTAAAGTAAAAATCTAACACGGAATATAATTTTGGCGCACTTTCAACTCATTCTGGCCCACTGTGCGCCGCCTCCGCCTGAAAAGCGGCGCCTTTATTTTCGCTCTGCCAAGCCGAAGAGACAAAAAATAATCATTCTTTTGATCGTCAAACAGTACATCCAGAAAGAAATAACCAAATCATTCTGTAATTTTTTTTTTAATTCAGTTTTTATTGATGAAATAATGATACAACAACAATCAAGAAAACAATTACATGGAATATCACACATAGCATTGCAATATTATACACAAAAATAAAAAAAAGGAAAAGAAAAAGGAATAAAAAAATTGTTGGAAGGATACATGCACCAAATACAAATTTTCTGTAATTTTACACAAATACAAGTAAGATTACACAGTGCAATCATGATTACAGGTGTTCTCGAGACTCTGCTGCAGGAATTTCCTTTTTTTTCAAGTAGAAATTTATTTAATTCATATGAAGTTCCTCAATTTTGCTGCATGAATGCAAAATGAAATATTAAAGTCATGCAGTATTTTTTAGCAGTTTTGGAAAAAAAAAGTATTTGAAACCATTTGCTTATATACATACCAGTCACTAGTGTACCTACGGGGGGGGGCAGACTGCCCCCCCCCTGACGAGTCACAACCCATGCAAGGGACATATCCCTGCCCCACTGACGAGTCTTGAAGACCTTTTTTTTAAATTTTTTTTCTTTGCTTGTCAAATTTTTTTCTGGTACGAAATCCTTTTTTTGTGGTTGAAGACCTTTTTTTTTTTTTTTTTTTGGCTTGTCAATTTTTTTGGCGGACGAGATCCTTTATTTGTGGTTGAAGACTTTTTTTTTTTGCTTGTCAAATTTTTTGGCGGACAAATTTGCCCCCCCTGTGGAAAATCCTAGGTATGCCACTGATACCAGTAGCCTATGAACATGCATCTCAAGTGTTTGTGAAGTATTTAAAATCTAAACAGGGATTTTTAGTATCAGAATAATAACAAAGTATGATAATAATATTGATCCTATATTATTTTGTTTAGATGTTTAAAAGGCGTTTAAATAAAACTAAAATGAAAAATTTGTCAAAAAGTACTATTCATTTGATTATAAAAATAAGATATAATCGTCGATATTCAATGGCAAATGTCTTGATTTATTCATTCTATTCAACAAAAAACTGCTTATTCTCTCTTTTAGACAATAACATCATTTACTTGCACATCAATTAATAACTTTCTTATTTACGCTTTGGTATCCTATACCCTTCCATGCTGACCATCATCACTCTTATCCCGATTCACACTCAATTTTATGAAATATGTCTTATTGTCTACTTCGTTTCTACTTTCATGACTATTATCATTATTCATGTGAATTGTAATTAACATTGCTAATTAATTAAATCATAATTTTTGATTGGATTTGATTTTGTAAACTTGAATCATTGTTGTGAATTTGAATTATTGTATATAATTGAACATGTACTTTTTTGTGCAATTTATATGCAATAATTGAATACATACATCTTAAATCTTGAATCTTAAGTTAGTTGACTTCAAATGACATTTTACCTCCATGCAAGATGATCAGGGATACTTGATTTTTAATTACGTCCTAGTTTCAAGCAATAGATCGATTTACTTTCAAATTATTATATCATTTAAAAAACTTAACCTTGGCTAAGACTTCAATATTGATACCATCGATACCACAACATGATTGAAAATGAAAGTGAAACGTTATTTACCACTTTCATAAAAAAATCATAAAAATCATACAAAGAACGAAATATGGAACATTTCATATAAATTACATTATGACGTATGTGAGAATATTTACAAGAATAGTGGAAGGATCATAAAGGAGTTACTAAGAACTTATAAATGAATTATTCTGAAGTACTGATTTAACACAAAACAAGACAATGATCCATGACGAAATCCCTCCGTTTGATAACACTATACCCCAGATTTTCTCAATGAATTCTCTTCTCCAAATAAGAAAACCCTACTGCCCCAGGCATGCAATTTAAGTATCAAAACACCTGTTTCTTGACCTCGGTCCGAAGATAACACAACAGCCCGAGTGCGGTCCGGGAAAACATGTCGCCATTTTTTATTCACTTTCCTTATTTCGAGGTTGATTTTCTTCGTTCGAAATTGAAAATGGGCTAGCATTGAATTTCTGAATACAATATGCCTTTGAAAACGTGATTAAATATCGAATACAATAATTTAATTCCGAAGGTCCTTCTACAGGCAGAGAAGACTTACGTAATAACACAGCTGTTGTTTATCATTTCGTCCTTGGCTCAACGCTCATAATCTGGCCTGTGGGGATTACCTGGCCAAGCGGGGTTGATCAGGCGGGTGTTTCATAAAGCTGTTCGTAAGCTAAGAGCGACTGGTGATCATGTCTTGCGGTCAATGGTACAAACCATTGGCGATGATCACCAGTCGTTGTTAAAGTCGCTCTTAACTTACGAACAGCTTTATGAAACGACCCCCAGGGCTTGGAAATTATGTTTTAGATTTTCAAATGCAAAATGGGGTGAAATACCGCAGTTTGCAATCTGAACTGCGGTCCCTTCTCAAACGGTGGTAAGACGTAATGAAAGTTCATTGACCCTAAATTACCTTTGACCTTGATAATGCAACCTGCAGTAAAATAATTAGTTATACTTGATTACCAACATGTCCACATTTCCTGAACTAGCTCCATATTCCATATAATTTCAAAATAATAGCATTTTAAAAACTTAGCCTTAATTGTCTATTTAAAATTTAAATGTTGACGACGCCGCCGCTTCCTATAGGGCCCGGACCATGATGACGATAAGTGAGAGAGAGTTAAGCTTCTCCGCCCGGGAATGAGAGCGATTTTTAATGAAATTGTCTTATAACAATTAATGCTTGATTATTTTTCCATTCCATGTATTCATATCAACCCATTGTCGCAGGTGGACTCGACCTTTAAAGGACAAGTCCACTCCACCAAAAAAGTTGATTTGAATACAAAGAGAAAAATCAAACAAGCACTACACTGAAAATTTCCTCAAAATCGGATGTAAAATAAGAAAGTTATGACATTTTAAAGTTTAGAATTTCACATCTTGGTGAGTTATGCACATCTTGGTGGGTATGCAAATGAGGAGACTAATACCATCATCCACTTACTATTTCTTTTGTATATCATATTTCGAATTTTCTCCTCATTGTCAAGAGGAAAAACGATTAATTCCTCCCTGTACATGTGGAATTAGCACTGTTTAATACTATCAGACTATAGGGTTCAGTCGAGTTGGTCCTTTTTGTCAAATCTGTAAAAAAAATGAAATATTGTATAATTCAAACAATAAAAAAAAACAAAAGAAATAGTTAGTGAAAGACATCATCAACTGTCTCATTTGCATGCCACTGACTTGTGCATATCACTGTTTTGTGAAAAATAAGCGATCAAACTTAAAAATGGATAACTTTCTTATTTTGCATCCGATTTTAATGAAATTTTCAGCGTTATGCTAGTTTGATTTTCTCTATTTATTCAAATCAACATTCTTCTAGCGTGGACTTGACCATTAAGAATTGTCATATAATAGATCTTGTTCTTTTTTTGTTGAAAGATATGTTTCTGATCCAAAACTAATATCAACAATCCAATATTGTTGCCTTTCATCAGGAAAGACACTGTTCTTAATGGAGTACCGAAGTGATAATCGACGTCTAAAAAAACCCCAATTTTTTAATGCATTTCAACGTTTTTTATACCATATTTTGGTAGAACATGATGAAATACCTCCACTACCAAAATTGGGTTGGAATCGATCCATGGGGCCTTAGATATGACCTCATGAATACAATAGCCTCATTGAAGTCAATGTATTATTGGCCTGGCTCCTAACATTTAGAAGCAGGCCAATAATACATTGTCTTTAATGGGGCTAATTATGTATTCATGAGGTTATATCTTGGGGCCCCATGGACCTATTCCAACAAGATTTGGGTAATGGGGTTTTCCCATCATGCTCTACCAAAATATGGTATAAAAAACGCTGACAAACAAAAATTGAAAATTGATGACGTCATACTTCGGTACTCGATTGGCAAGATAGCCCTATAAGGGGGAAGGGGTATACAGGGACCGCGGAACGGTTTTCAAAGTGTGGGGGAGGGGCTGACAACGCAAAAATCGCAATCATATGGTAATTTTTACGTTTTTGTTCACGGTTTTGGAAAAAAAGTTGTGGGCCGAAGCCCCCCCTCCCGCTTCCGCGGCCCCTGGTATATAGTGCAAACCCTACCCAACGTCGACGCCGTATAATAATAATAATTAAAATATTGTACTTATATAGCGCATAATATTCGTGATCTCTATGCGCTTAACAAATGAATTATTTATTACATAAGAAATCAAGCGAATTATTAATATGGTTTAAATTAAAATATTATTCTACATTAAACTAAGTATTGTGCTACATTGTAATGTACATCAAATTTACATTACACGGCATTCTATTTGCTAACACATGATAATATATTACATGACATATCATTACATGGTATTAATTTGGTACTGAACATATTGAATAAAACTATATTAAACTATATTACGCTACAACAAAGAAAAAAATAGGTCTTGAATTATGTCTTGACATTAGCTGTTGAAGTGGCTTCACGTAGTTGGGGTGGTAGAGAGTTCCATAAATGCGATGCAAGGGTGGTGAAGACACGTTCTTCATAGTACTTGGTGCCCGGGGGGGGGGGGGCACTTACATTGACGAGTGGATACCATGCGCGACCAAAAAAACACGTAAAAAGGATGTCTTTTTCAAGATAGGGCACGTTACGTACGTAACGTGATAAGGGTGTCTAAAACACAAAAATAATGAAAAAAGGGTATCTATTTCGCTAGGAAAGCTACGTGTTTAGGGTCAAATTTGCGGGGATGATAAAACAAAATTAAAATGTTTTATAAAGGATGTCCTTTTTGCCCCAACACTACGTGTTTAGAGTCTGATTTGCGCGAGGTGTGGAAGCTGGGGCCGTACTAAACCAAATTAATGGTGTGTAAACTGTAAAGGTAAACCGACGACCGATGGACTCGTGACATAACAATCAAATATCGCTGTACTTGTTTAGGGGTTCATTTCAGGGAATACTTGCCAAGAGTATCGTTTTGTTTCCAATACTTGTTAAGGGTAGGGTTTCAGGGTTACACTTCGTAATTCCGAAGGTTCTTTATTCCGAAGGTTCGTAATTCCGAAACACGTAAATTGCCTATACCTCGATGTTCGTTAATCCGAAAACGTAAAAGGGTTCGTTAATCCGAACATTTGTGGCGTTATTCCGAAGGTTCGTTTTTCCGAAGGTTCGATAATCCGAAAACGAAATAAGGTTCGATGTTCCGAAGGTTCGTTAATCCGAAAACGAAATAAGGTTCGTTGTTCCGACGGTTCGTCAATACGAAAACGAAATAAGGTTCGTTGTTCCGAATGTTCGTTAGTCCGAAAACGAAATAAGGTTCGTTAATCATTTCGTTTTCGGATTAACGAACCTTCGGAATTACGAACCTCATTTCGTTTTCGGATTAACGAACCTTCGGAATTACGATCCTTTGGAATTACGAACCTTCGGAAATACGAACCTTCGGAATAACCGAACCTTCGGAATAACGAAGCTTCGGAGTTACGAATGTATGCGGGGTTTCAGACGCCAATACTTGTTAAGGGGTGCATTTTCAGAATTTGGAAAATACGTGTTTAGGGTGCTTTTCGAGACCCCTTGGTCGCGCATGGTATCCACTCGTCAATGGAAGTGGCCCCCCGGGACTTGGTGTTGACTCTGGGAGTTTGGAGAAGGTTTAGATTGGCAGAACGGAGCTTTCTGTTAGGTACATAGTAATTGATGAGGTGTGAGATGTAGAAAGGAGAGTTACCATACAAAGCTTTGTAGACAACGAGAAGGATTTTGTACTGGATTGCCAATGGAGAGAGAGAAGAAGGGGTGTAATGTCTGCGGGCCTTTAAGACTATCCTTGCGACTATATTCTGAACCCGTTGAAGCTTCTTGATCTCTAAGTCGGGTAAATTTCCAAGCAGTGCATTGGATGAGTCCAGCCTCGAAGTCACAAATGCGTGCACAAGCATTTCTGCAGTACGCTGATCAAGATAGTCCCGAATGCCTCCTATCTTCCGAAGGGCCGCCATAGCTGAACTGAATATTCTATTTACATGGGCCTTCAAGGTAAAATGCTGATCAATCATGGCTCCGAGGTTTCGGGCAACTTCTCTACTGGGTATTTCTTCACCTCCTACGTGTATGCTGACATCGGGACAACACCTCGAAAGAAACTTTGAGGTGAAATGTACAACCGTATAGCCAGAATTTAATTTTTGGAGGGGGCGGTAAGTGCTCGCGAAGCGTGCCACCACTTAGAGAGCGCGCGAAGCGCGCTCCCTAGGGGGGAGGGTGCAAGTTTTTGATATCTCAAATTTGAATCAAAAGAAGACGTCTCTTGCGTCTATAATACCCTTATAAACTCGAATTCATTTGACTTGCTGTGATTAAAAACAAAACCTGTTTTCAAAAGAAAAGATGAGCGCCCCAAATGAGATTGAGGAATTCAAAATAATTCCTCTTACCGCGCGAAGCGCAAAGCTAAGACGTTTTATAAAAATAAATTGAGAACAGAAGTGGTATAAAATGCCTACCTTAGTCACATCATATTTGATTGTAAAAACTTTAGCCACATTAGATTTCTTTAACTCGCAAAACAGGGTAGATGCGGGTATGTGCAGGGAGGAAATATTTCTTCCCGCTAATGGCGTTGAAGCTCTGAATTTTATGTCTCTGAAACTTTAACCTGCTCTAATTACGAAGAAAAATGTAGCTCAAAATGTGAAAGGGATGATGCCCGGATGATGAAAGCTTGAAGAGGGACTTTTCCTTTCCCATGCACGCGAAGCACGGAAACTTCTGTGAGTTATTTTGGAAGATTTTTTTTGTGTAATTTCGCTCATAATATTAAGCGCTTCCTTTTGTATGATTAAGAAACTTCTGTGATATTCAAAATGTCAAATCACCGCCCCCCTCCCTCTGGCTACGCGCCTGGAAATGTACTACCTCCGTCTTCTCGTCATTCATAGTCAGTTTGTTCATTGCAGACCACGCTCGGATATCTCGGAGGCAGTTGTTGACTCTAGTAATGACGGAGTCTCTCTCGTCAGGATTGAAAATGCTGTAGACTTGCGTATCATCTGCGTAGAACATGGATTCCATGTTATGGGCACGGATGATGTCCTGTATGGGTGCGATATATAGAGAGTAAAGAGGAGGGGGCCTATGACCAATCCCTGCGGGACTCCACATGCATCATCTACTTGTTTTGATACAGCATTTCCAATCCTTACTGTATGACTGCGGCCATTCAGATAAGATTGCAACCAGTCAAGGCCACTCCCAGAAAATCCGAAGCGTTGAGATAGTCTATCAATCAGGATGGTGTGGTCTATAGTATCAAATGCGGACGAATAGTCCAAAAGGACTAGTAGTAGTATAGATTCCTTCTTTTGGTCAAGTGCAAAAAGGATATCATTCTGTATGCGTTGGAGGGCTGTTTCAACGCTATGATGTGGTCGATACGCAGATTGTGTCTCTGCGTATAAGTCGTGGACAAGTAGATGATCTTGAATCTGCGTATCGACTGCCCTTTCAGTTACCTTGCATATATAGCTGATATTTGAAATTGGCCGGTAACTTGAGAGTTGTTCAGGAGGCAGAGAAGACTTTTTCAGTCGTGGTACCATGATGGACTTCTTCATATCTCATGGTACGATACCCGACTGAAGGCTCAAATTAACAATCTTTGTGACTGTATGAATGAGTTCAGGCAAGCATCTTTTAATGATAGATGTAGGCAGAGCATCAAGGTCGCATGTCGATGACGAAGTAGATTTGATGATGCGATTGATCTCTTCCTCTTGGACCAAATCAAACTCATCGAATGTTGGACCGATGGGTTTGGAAACATCGACTGACAGTCTTTCATTTCTCTCTGAGTCCAGAAGATTCTTCAGATTTCCTATTTTCTGCAAGAAGAAATCGGCAGATTCGTTTGCAAGCTTGCTAGCACAGTGATGCTCCGGAAGAACAGATTTTACCTCAGGGGACGTAAGGGGATCAATGACCGGAAACAACTGCCTTTGATCCGAGTCCAATATCTTCTGCCGATAGTGCTTGACTCTGGTTTTCTTTCAGGAGATCATTGTAGGCCTTGCACTTTGCAGCATAAATGTCTTTATCAACCTGCAGTGAAGTCTTTATCATCTTCCTCTCTTGGCGTCTGCGCTGTTGCTTGGTTTTTCGCAGAGAATTCGTGTACCAAGGGGCATGGGGTCTAAGAATGACATGTCTCTCACCTATAGGAGCATTGTCATCAAGTATCTTGCGCAGGTCGTTGTGATATTGAAAGATAAGAGACTCAAGGTTGTCTGACGGGTTCAAAAGCAATGAGCTTGAAGAAGAAATATGGACTCATTGTCTGCCCTGTCATAATACCCACCCAAGTGACTGCTATTACCCGTTTTATTGAGACGCCCTTTTTGTGTTCAAAATAACCAGGTACCATTTGTTATTTTGAGACTTTCCATGGCATGCATATGACATACTCCTCTGTGATTTTTTTGATTTTTTAAACAAGTAGATAATTACGATGAAATAAATGAGAAGGAATAAACATAGTTATGCAGTCCTTAAAAAACATAACATTTAAGTTATTTGGTGGTTATGTTTTTAGCATGGATGCTATAAAAGACCGTAAAATTAAAATACGGGCGTTGTAACCAGAGGACTTACATCACGGTCCTCTACAAGGGACCACATAACATGAATTTCCCTGGTTATGAGACTTGCCAAGAGTTTGTGGTTTAAACATGTTAGATGTCAAGATTGAGAGAAAATAGTATTATAAAACTTTGTCGGTCAATATTTAGATTTAAATTCGAATAAGGCAAAAGTTTTTTCCTTAAGAGTATGATTTTCCTTTTTTTGTATTCTTTTTGCAAATGGGGTCAAAACTACCATTACAACACTTACCCCCTTTTTAAAGAATACGTATTGGATTGTATGTATAAAACTAGATCTCCGTATCACTAAGCATACCAACGTACGCTTGTGACTTTTCCGTTACGTTTACATTTTAAGTCTAGGACTTCGGACCCTTCACGATGAATGTTAATGATTTAACATTTCGATAATTTCTTGGAAGATTCTAGTATTTTCTTGGAACCACATTTTTTACGAGTACCATATGTAATTCTCGGCAAATACTTCTGTTTGGTTTTGTTATTGAAAATACACACACGCTGTCAACAAAGTAAGAACGAGACAGAGGGCAAATAAGGACAAAACGCTCACTCTAGTAGTTCGCATTAAAGCGTTATTTTAACAGCCACACATGGCAATCACATGTTCAGGATAACAATTGATTTTCCCCCTTTTTAAGTTTCCTTGTAATGATTTTAGATTTGATTGATCCACAGCAGTGATAGGGGTCGGACTCGACTATTTGGAGAATGGGCTTCGAAGCGTGAGATAATAATAAAGCGCATGATAAATAGGACTGTCCCGTTGTGTTGAGAAGAAGTTCACGGTGGCGGTGCGGCGGTCCGCCAGATCTCACATGATAAACTCGTGATGGTGGATATCCCCATGCACCAACAACATATTTTACAAGCAACAACTTATACAAGTGTTATAAATATTTTATCAGGAGTTTGATTAAAATTATCACCATAAGATGAGGGAGCTTCAGCCTTAATTTTAATTTTATTTCAGTAAATACAAAAAGTTGAAAAATACTATTTTATGGTATTTTTGTTCTAACATGTATTTTAATCCAGTCTGTTATTTTCTCTTTTTTGTACAGGGGTATAGCTGTTTATAGTCGTTATTTAACTTCGACAACTTTACTTTGTGATCCAATTCTAGAGATCTTGACCTTAATCATTCGAATGAAGCTTTCTTCATCTCCTCTTTCCCCCTATATATATTTATTTTCAAATTATTTGATAATTCATCAAGTTTCGAATGGTAGCCACAACACTCCCCAGTTTTTCTTCGTACATCTTTCTTTTCTTTTTTTCATATATTTTTTTTAAACCGCTGAGGTTTCATGTGTGTGGCTGATTTGTATATATTTCTGTTGAGAATCCATTGTTTGCGTTTGGGAGTGTCTTACGTGTGACAGATGGTAATACCTTGGTAACATTTGCTCTACGGCGGCCGTACGGCGAGTCGAAAACAGCCGTTTTAATCATTTTTATTCAAACCAACTATAGCTGGTACAAAAATGTCAAGACGGCTGTTTTCGACTCGCTGTACGGCCACCGTAGAACAAATGTGACCAAGGTATAAGGTAGAATGAGAATGGGAGATAGAATGAGGGGGGGGGGGGGGTGCAGAGAGAGAGAGAAGCTAGGGGGAGGAGGTTTTAACGTTGCGTGACGGTGTGTGCTTTGTCTGTGCTTTGTGTGCTGTCCTATATGCTTCTTTTTAATCCGATACGGGTCTGACATAATTCTTTTAACATACTTTAGCTTTTTACTTTATACTGTACTTTACTTTATTTTTTATATCTCTATTGTTATGACTGGAAATAATTTTATGTATGTATTCATGTGTTTTAACAGGACATCGATGAAAACGGCCTTGCTGAATCGAATATGATTCTTTGTATTCCTGTACAAATATGCTGAATAATAATTATATAAAGAAAGAAAAAGGAATTTTCGTACTGGTGCGATTTAAATTAACGCATGGTTTGAAATTCTCCCCGGCATTCCTTCTTCTTTCGGGTATTTTGCATTTATCTGTACTTCAAATGAATTACACAGACTAATTATTTACTTTGTCATGATTGTGCTTTAACAATCCCTTTTCAGTGTCAGTAATGATGATAATAATGATAATAATAATAATGATAATGATGATGATGATAATAATAATAATAATATAAATAATAATAATAATGATAATAATAATAATAATCATTAATAATGATAATAATAATAACGGTATATTTACCCAGGCCGGGTAGCCACTTCAGTTCCGAAAACTGTTCTCCCAGCGGGCCCTGCTATTATTATTACCACTGCTAAGCTAGGCTATCTTTTCAGGTGCAAACATTTTTTTATGTAAAAGACACACAAGAGGACTCTTGTTAAGACTGTACCGACACCTTTCGTATTACCACCTTATTTAGATTCATTTCAGATATCCAGTTCAAATTACACAATCATGAGATTCCAAAGTTCTGGATTCTGTCTATTTAAGCACAAATTGATATTCTAAATCGACCAAAATGGAAATTACAATACAATGGGTTGCTATGTTACCAGTGAAACTTTTGTTAAACACGCATGACCTAGCTGCAGGAAAGAAGAGAAAAACAGCAACCCCAAAAACGAGTCATCGTACTGGAGCGATTGACAATACGGTGTAAAACCAGCGACTCATCCTCCCCTTCCCCCAAAGAAAAGAAACATTTTATGTTCTTCTTGTTTTCTCGAAGCATTATTTATCTAAAATACACATTCTTCCATTTCTCCAAGAAATAAGTGAAACAGTAATACATTATTACGTTTTGTAAACGGTTGACGTGTTGGAGTACGAAATAACTCTGCACAAATTCGTGTATAACGCACAGATACATCGACTTTATTTCACCAAGGTAGAATGACTGATAAACATAATGTAGGACAGGTTGTGACGTTATCTCGATCACTTCAAAATGAAGACTCTACTAAAAATCTTTCTTGCACACTATATCACAGTGCTGGAATTAGTACCCCTCAGCAGATCTGTTCTCACAGAGGTTAATACAATGTAACAGTTGATATAAGGAACAATGAATCAAATCCTTTGAGAACAAAAAGCTGAGTCACAATTAAGTTGTAAACAAAGAATAGAGTGGAGCAAAGAGTAGAATACACGAAAGAGGTTGGGTAACGGAATGATCCATGGAAACTGTAAACAAATGCTTGTATACATGAACTTGTTAAGAAGGAAATAGCATTTGACTCAATGGTCATTCCCATTTTATACGAACTAAAACTCCCTACACTTCAAACTGGTTTAAAGGGGAATCCAGCCTTGGGCATAAAATGGTGTGTGGGGAAGGAGATAATTAAATGAAACAGAATGGTGAAACTTTAAAAGAAATCGGACAAGCAATACAAAAGTTATAGCTGCTTTAAAATTGAGATCACTAATACTATGTAGATTTCAAATTGGCAACTGGGTAAGTAAATTATGACAAGGGGCAAGGACAACTTTCCCATAGGCCATGTACTTTATTATCAGGGATTTGTGGTTTTCTCCTAAGTACCCATTCCCCTGGAGCAGTAATCCAAATATAACCCATGTAGTATATTGTTTTATGTCCTCATGAAAGAAAAATATAATTTGAAATAAAATTTTTGGGAAAAAAGACATTTTAGCCAAAATATGTATTGGAGTACATGGAAGAGTAGTCCTTGCCTTACATCACTATGACATCCCATATGCGGCCAATTTGAAGTCTCCATGGGTATAGTGATTACCAATATTTACAAGTTTTAAAAATTCATAAATTTCTTGTTGTTTGTCCAATATTGTTCAAACTTTCACCTACCAACTTGTCTGATTTTTCTTTTCCTTATAAAAACAAGTTTTATTTGGGTTGGATTCCCCTTTAAATAAGATGTCTATATACCTGAGCTTATACCTTGGTCACATTCACTCTACGGCGCCCGTATACGGCGAGTCGAAAACAGCCGTTTTTTAACATGTTTTGTACAGGTGGTTTGAATAAAAATGAATAAAACTGCTGTTTCGACTCGCCGTACGGCCGCCGTATAGATCAAATGTGACCGTGGTATTAATAACAATATCATGAAATACATAACTCTGGGCCGTAACACTAATCTTTGTTGTAAAACCTAAAAACAGTAACAATCTCTGTCATTTTTTAAACGAGTTCTGAATCAATAATTCTAAACTTTCCTATGTCGTGTTTGTTTTTTGTTTTGTTTGATAATACACATAGCTTTTAAGCTTTTTAACGTTGTCTTTCATTGCAGTTAAATGTAGCTTACTTATAACCGGCTGGCATGACACAAACTAACCCTAATTTAACAGATTGTTTGATTATGTACATTTGTATGAAACAAAGTTGATATCTGTAATATTTTCAACTCTCATTTAAGGCGTGGCATGATGAAGAAAATACCCTCACACACACCCACACATCGAGGAAGGAGTGCTGACGCTACAAGCTTCTTCAAACTAATTACATCGACCAAGTAATATACCTTTTAAGAAATTTAAACTTAAAATCCTTAATTCTTCTAGATTAAAGACAGTCATACATACTACTTTTACACTCATCTTTTGGTGCATATGTGTGTCTAAGTTTAACTACATGTACAGGTCATGATAAATTTTTCTAACAATTTGTTATTGTGGTACTCGCGGATGTTGACCTAACCAAAGTCTATTTAGGTTTCACATTAAATCAACTAGGATACCAGAAACCGGCCCGCTTTTTGCCAAACACATTCTTTAGCCACCTTTTAAATCAACAAAATAATGCTAGTATTAAAATCTGTGGACGATGTGCAAGGTGCAAGTCTAAGCAGTTTTTCTGATTGGTTGAATGAAGAGCTAGTCACGTGATCTGATGCACCACCGCGCCATTATTTACACTGTATACCGTCTGCTCATGGTGATCACATGTACGGCAGACATAATTTAATCCCCCCAAAACTCAACCTCCTTATTGTATTCACTCATTACCATCATAAAAGAAAGGGGTGTGTTCTATACCTCATCCAGTATACTTCGTCAAATTACCAACTTACCCTTGGTTTGATAAGAGCGCGGAGAAAGAAAGGTTTCTAACTCTTCCTGATGAACTTTGGTGCAAGCGTTTGGAGTCACGCACTGCTCTGGCAGTGCTAAACATTCCTGAGTTGCACTAGCATCTTTTTCTGCTATTATTTCAAATCTGTTTATTTTGTTTTGTTTCCTTAGGAGGAATTAGACGTGAACTTGATAATGGTGAGTGTAGATCAAACCTTTTTAATCGTTTAATCTGGAAAACTCTGATCACATTTCCTTTTCGTGTGAAATTTTACACACACAAAAAATAACAATGTGAATTTCGAGAGAATGAATTCGGGCTTCTGAAAGTGTTCATCTACACCCTGTTGTATTTTGTATGTTTACCTGTTGTGTTCCATGTTATGCTATCTTTTTACAAGGAGTTTTAAGAGATGGAGATCCATCCAACACATTCCTTAAAAGCCACTTTGATGCCGCAACGATGTTCTTTATTGGATTTTTCTTGCAGATTGTAGACAAAAGATTCCTACCTAACTACATACCTACTGGCCAGATACAATAGGAAATATGCTTTTGTTGGCAATGCGACAAGGATGTGTGACATAGGTCCATGGTCAAATACACACGCGTGACCCCCCAAAAAAACGCGTTTAAGGGTGTTTTTTCAGTTTTCGGGTCGCGCGTGCAAGGGTATCAAAAACACCGATTTTCAAAAATAAGGGTGGTTTTGAAAGACTGGTCAATGGTCAATCGCGGGGTCAAACGTATTTAGGTATGTTTTTTCCCCTCCTCGTTTCTGAAAGTGTTCAGGTTCTTCCTGTTTGTGGTATTTTAACCCTAACTGCGCTGGGGGTATGCAATACCCATGAATATAGTTTTGTCTATATATTTAAATATATTGTTAGCAAGAAGACAAAAAATTTAGGGGTCATATTTTGGCGACAACTTGTTTAGGGGCCAAAATGTGTTAATGAAGCTCGCGCAAAACTTGTTTAGGGGGTTTGCACACAGAGAAAAACTAGTTAGGGGGTGTTTGGAAATAATTTGGCCACGCGTATGTACAGTAATACATTTGACTATATCATAATAGATTGAGTGAAAATCAGCACTTACAGGATTTTTGTTTGTTTTGATATTTTTTTTTTAACTGATAGGTTTATAGATTTTTTGTTTGATAATTTGAACAAGGTTGACGTATTACACCCAATGGCTGTCTATATTGGATTAAATCCGGATTCATATCGGGCTTTCCAGCTATGTGGTTGCACGAAGACTCGAATCTTTGACCTAATATTTCTTTGTGCTAATAGGTTTTCAGCTTAATGGGCACCAATATGCCTGGAATGAAATACCCCAATAAAGTTTAATAATGAGTGAGAGAGAGAGAGAGACAAGGGGTGCGGGGTTAGATTAATAAGTAAGTTCTTAAAGGGGAATGAAACCTTTGGAATAAGTAGGCTTGTGTCGAAACAGAAAAATCAAAGAAACAGATCAACAAAAGTTTGAGAAAAATCGGACAATCAATGAGAAAGTTATGAGCATTTGAATATTGCAATCACAAATGCTATGGAGATCCTCTCATTGGCAATGCGACAAGGATGTGTGATGTCACATGTGAACAACTTTCCCTTTGATGGACTATAAAATACCAAAAAAATGTCACTTTTTGCTTTTTTTAATGGTGATACAAACTCTTTATCCATAATGTTTTCTTTAAAAATCTGTATTACATGCCCTCCTATAGTAAGAAAAGATGATCTACTGATATATGTGATAAAAGAGGCAATTTGAGTGAAATTTATATTAACGTAATGGGGAGAGTTGTTCACAAGTGACATCACACATCTTTGTCGCATTGCCAATATTAGGATCTCCATAGCATTAGTGATCGCAATATTCAAATGCTCATAACCTTCTCATTATTTGTCCGATTTTTCTCAAACTTTCGTTGATCTGTTTCTTTGATTTTTCTGTTTTCACACAAGCTATCTCGTTCTAAAGGTTTCATTCTCCTTTAATGAGATAAGCACCTTTGATGTCTTGATTATTCATATATTCTTTTGAATTGTGTTTTTGATTAGATCCACAAAAAACAACAATGCGTCCACTAGCGACTTGTATTTCACAGTTGGCTAAGTACATTGTTATAACAAAATGCTAATGCATTCAAAGTAGAAATGCAACAAATACCTTCATAAAGTGTTCATTGGTGTGCTATTCTAGTCACCTGGTCTATTCAATTTCTTCATTCTGCTATGCAAGGCATGCTTACATAATATTTTGCTTTGAAATCTGCCTATCAGAATAAAATAAATGAATGGTCAATTAACCAAAACTGCCCATGAAGTAACTATACGAAATGGTCTATTAGGTAACAAAGTTGGTGTTCAATAACAAAACTTTTCTTTTCACTCAAACAATATTAGTACTTGTTTGATTCAAGCGAATGTGTTATATATCGTAAGTCTTTGAACATTGATGTATAACATGCCCCATGAAAGAAAGGAATGGCATGATTCGGTTGATTCATTTAAATGAAGGGGCGTTGCCGTGGGGCATGGAATGACCACCAACCACATTATAAAATGATAGAGAAGAAAAAAGTCGAAACATGTGGATGGTAAAGTAAATTAAGCCAAAGTCGGTTATAAGAAACCCAAAATTCCGGTGGATTTGAGTTTGATTTTATTTCATACGAAACAAACTCTACAACGGGTCCTTGTTCGACACCTTTTCGAGAACATTGTTTCAGGTTGCCCTTTCAGCTGCTTAACCCTAATTTGTAAGGGTAAACCGGCGAAAACCCTCGCTATTATCATCCTTCCAATAAATGATTTAGGAAGTAACAAAAAAAAACACAAAAAATGTAGACTAGGACCGCGAAAAGCCCAGACATTTTACCACTTTGTGTACTAAGTCAGGGGCCGCGGAACGGTTTTCAAAGTGGGGAGGGGGGGGGGGGACTGACCATGCAAAAAAATCAAAATCATATGGTCATTTTTATGTTTTTGTACACGGTTTTGGAAAAAAAGTGGGGGGGGGGGGGGCTGAAGCCCCCCCCCCGCTTCTGCGGCCCCTGAAAGTTTATCAGAACAACACACTTTTCGTCATTGAGTACATGTACATTTTATGTTTGCGAACATCAGCCGGACTACATTTTACGCACATCCACACCTATTATATCGAAACATCATGAATGTTATCATTACTGTGAATTCGTTTTGACAAACTGTCTAATAACCATTATTAAAATATCTTTTCTTTTAATTGTCTCTTTGCAGGCGTCAAGTAAAGCAGCGGAGAGTGGTCTCGATATGGTAGATACAGGTGCAGTAGAGAAAGGACTGGTCCCAGACAATAAGGAGGATCCATGGGATGTTGCTTTGGATGAGATCAACCCAGGAACTAAATGGAAAGGTGGGTTTCTTTATCATTTCTGTAATCATTCTTAACACACATGGACTCTGTCGCAATCTAGCCATAATTTGGTTTGTTTCATGAGAAAGCAGAGCATGGCAAAGTCATTTATCTTTTTGTGAGTGCATGCCATGATTCTAAAAATTAGATTTAATCTTTGTATTCACGAAATTCTATTATGAGGTGTTGAAATTCGAAATTTCGAAATCATCAGGCTAATGTTGAATCATTATTAAACTCCGAAGACCTATCCCATGTATGCTTAATATGAAAAATGAAATGTATCGACTGGAAGAAACATGCTTGAAAAATAAGTATAGTATAATGATGTATGAATAGAAGTTAGCAAATACAACAAAGTTTCATCTTGTCTTGCTGCAGAAATATATAGAGTCATTTTTTAATTTAAACTTTGCTCGAAAGCTTGAACGCCTGTAGGCAGCCCCATCTAAATAAAGCCGGGCCGGGTATTATCATGCTAAGCAGGGCACAGAACTGAAGTGCAAATATGACACTATATTAAGCTAGTATTATAGTTATTTTTATTATCATTATTATTTATTATTGCGTTTTCATTATCTATTATTTATTTATTCATTATTATTGTTATTGTTATCCTATTCTTTATTATTTATCATCCCAGTATAGCTTCTGTATGAGCTGCCAAAAGGGATTACTTCATCAAGTATCAAGTATTACTACGATTACTATTATTATTATTATTATTAGTAGTAGTAGTAGTAGTAGTAGTAGCAGTAGTAGAAGTAGTAGTAATAGTAGTAGTAGTATTTAGTGGTATTATCATTAATTATAATAAAATCAATTTCATATTGTTTCTTCCACTCAGATCGAACAACCACAGGCAAGGTCATCTTCGTATTCTTAACCTTCGTCCGCTTCATCCTTCTCCTGGGATGTCTCTATCTCTTCATCTGTGCCCTTGACTTCCTGGCTACAGCCTTCAGATTACTTGGTGGCGAAGCTGCCGGCGAGGTTCTTCAGAACAGTGAGCTTCTATCCAATCCAGTCTGTGGGTTAATGATTGGTGTCCTAGTTACAGTGCTCGTACAAAGCTCCAGTACTTCAACTTCAATCGTTGTATCAATGACGTCAGCTAGAATCAGTAAGTGATTTATTTCTCATATATTTTGCCATCGATCTATAATTTACATGTCTACCTGTAATATGTACATTCATATTGAGAATTAACACTTAGCCACGGAGGGGGGGGGGGTCATGTGTCTCTTAAAACTCCATTGTCGGGTGAAATTTATATTATGAAAAAGTTCTCCATACCGTATTGGGCCCAACCCTTTCAATCTGATATCAAGTTCACCATTTGCATTTTAGCCTTTTTTTTTAGATACGAAAAAAATGTTCAAACTAAATGTGACAACCCTCGACATCAATTAATTTAAAATAATTAGCGGGAACGGAACCAGGCAGGGGGGGGGGGGCATGGAACGAGCGCCCCTATAACTTCCCTCCTCGGTCTTTATCGTATTTCATTTTCATTACTAACATGACTAAACTTAGTCCCATTATTGTGCATTATTGAAGAACGCCTGTTCTTACTTCACGACTCTCATCACTGACAATATAAACTCGCATGACATGCATGAATTAAGGCTATAAGTTGTTGAAAAGTAGTTCAATTTCTTAACTTTCTCATAACTTTCCAAGCTGCAGCAAATGCATGGCTTGGCTAGCCTGGCGCGGGCCCCGCCAAAGAGCAGCGCCGCCGAGCGCATAGCCTTCATCTGTGAGACCATAACCATGGACCTACAGCATGTACAGTAACTACTTTGACCGCATCAGAGTATAGTAGGTCCATGATACTACGTGCAGTCTGCACTATTCAGTAGCATAAGGTATGGTGAATAAAATTGACATTAGAAAATGCTTAAAATGCCCTGTATGAAGGAAGACTTGCAGAAAAAACAAACCTTTCAGAAGTAAAAAAAGAAAAGAATCAACTTGACTCTCATTACAATATAAATACGCATATTTTGGATAAGCGTTAGATTCTTTGTAATATCGAATTTAAACGAAAAAAAAAAGAAGCCGACGCAATCTTATCTGCAGCGGGCGCGGGCCTGTCAAATGCTCATTAGACTATTGTTGAAAAATGTTCCCGTGCCCTATGAACAGAAAATCTTAGTGATTTAATCAGTCGCACTCGTATACGCGGGTTTTGCGAGTCCTTCGCCATTCGTTCCTTTTCCTTCCCCATATCTTCTTTCTGCTCTAACTTCACCCTTTATCAGAAAAAACATCTCAAGTTAATTACGATACAACTATAAATTGCTTTTCAAATAAAAGATGACGATACGATTTGATATAAAAACAAATGGGGAAAAACTAATTTCGTGTTATGTTCGATCTTTCGTTTTTTAATCAGTTTCTGTGAAGCTTGCTATCCCGATTATCATGGGCGCTAACATCGGAACTTCGGTCACAAATACTATCGTGTCGCTGGGTCAGGCAAAGGATAAGAACGAGTTCCGCCGTGCGTTCGGTGGTGCTACAGTGCACGACATGTTTAATTGGCTGGCCGTGCTGATTCTTCTACCATTAGAGGTGATCGCACAACCTCTCTTCCGTCTCACCGAAGCCATCGTTGTCGGTGCTGGGATCGAAAGAAACAATGTCAAGATTGAAATTCTCAAGGTCATCACAAAACCATTCACAAGCTGGGTCATTAGGGTAAGAAAAGTAATATCAATTATTAAAATAATGGTATACCAAATTAGTTTCAGGAAAGCCCTTCTCTCTTTAAGATGCACGTCTGCAATTTTTCATTGATTAATATGTAAAATAAGTTATACAATAACTCGAATACGAAAGAAATATAGCCCCACGTCAAAGGAAAGTACTTTGAGTTGGTAAAACTTATTATAAGTACCATCATTTTAGAATATAATTTTTATGATGCATTTCATTCTCTAACGCATTACGATGGATCTATACCTTACATCTATGATATTTATCCTGAGCAAAGGATGTTGTTGCCAAGGACCACAGTGTCGGTTCTTTCTTGATTGTTTGTTTTATAGATTGCTCCCCCTACGTTCTAAAGTGTTAGTCATCTCTTGATTGTTTGTTATACAGATTGACAAAGGAGCCATTGAAGACACCGCCCTCAACCCAAACCTTACTAATATCCGTCTTCTTAAGACATGTATTGTTGAGAAACCTGAGATGATGAGTACATTAGCTCCGGATGAGATGACTACTGCAATGATAGAAACCACCACTCCCAAACCATGTTAGTTATTACTGTGTTTCGATGTTACCAAAAGTATGATTGTCACCAACGTAGGGATTATATCTTAAGTCTCAGACACGGTATAAGCCAACGCCTGTAGCTTATATATCGCTCAGTTTGGTTCCCATCATCTAATGTCTGCTTAGACGACAGAAAACACAATACCAGATTGGGATATGGAAAAAATGTGGAGCTACTCCGTTGTTGAATTTAATTAATCAACGATTATCCGGAAGAGGTGGGGGCGTTGCACTTTTTGTGAAAAAAAATATACAGTACACTATAAGGAATGATATAGTTTTTAACCAAGAAATCAACTCAGTCTGTGAATATTTATTTATTGATTTTCTAGATAAAAAACAAAAAATGTCTACTATTGGTGTCATATATAGAAAACCGGGATCAAATTATGATTTATTTTTTGAATTTTACGATAGTGTTATTAACAAATTATGCACTGAACATAGAAAAATTTATATAACTGGTGATTTTAATATTGACTTATTCAAAGATGATGATACTGTTAACGAATTCCTCCGACTGAATTCTGTACTAGGTATATTCCCAATTATAAAAACTCCAACTCGTATTACACTAAACACAGCTACACTTATTGATAATATATTCACCAATGTTTTGGATTCATATTTTGACTCTGGTAGTCTATGTTCAGACATAAGTGATCATCTACCAATTTTTCTGATCTCCAAATGTTCTAGTGCTAATTCCCATCAGCCTAATACAACTCGCTTTACTCGTAAATACTCAGATGATAATATAAGAAATTTTCAGTATGACCTTTACCAGGAAAAATGGAATAGTCTTTATAATATTACAAATGTTAATGATGCATACTCGTTTTTTATAACTCGTTTTATCCAATTGTTTGATAAAAACTTTCCTTTGCTCAAATCTAAACCTACCAAAAGGATGTTCAATAAACCATGGATATCAAAGTATTTATTCAGATGCATTAAAAAGAAAAATCGTTACTATAAAAAAATTCTCCAAAATAATTCATTAGATAATGAAAGGAAATACAAAAAATATAGAAATAAATTGAATACTATGTTAAAGCATGCAAAAAAGACATATTTTTCTAATAAATTAAAGCAATACAAAGACAATTCAAAACAGACCTGGTCAGTTATAAACTCACTATTAAACAAACCTAAAACGTCTTTACCTGAATTCTTTTTTAGTGGGAGTGAAAAGGTTTGTGACCCAGAACACATAGCGACTGAATTTAATCAACATTTTATAAACTCCTCCAGACGGATAACCACATCTATAATTAATTCTCATAATGACACTTCTTATAAAGATTTTCTCATTGATCATATTGACAAATCCTTTTTCTTAAATCCTATAACAGAAAATGAGGTAATTCAAATATGTAATTCATTAAGTAGTAGCAATTCCACTGGATTTGATAATCTCAGTACTAATTTATTGAAAAAAATTATTTTCTATATTGTACAGCCATTGGTATTCATATTTAATCTTTCTCTCTCTACAGGATCGGTCCCTGATAAATTGAAAATAGCTAAGATTACTACAGTATTTAAAAAAGATGACCCTCATAAATTTGATAATTATAGGCCTATATCTATTCTACCGTCTATTTCTAAGTTGCTTGAAAAGTGTATTTATAATAGACTGTATTCATTTTGTTTAAACAATAAAATTCTCACAGATTCACAATACGGGTTTAGAAAAAATCACTCTACTGCACACGCTTTGATAGAATTACAAGATAAAGTTTTGACATCCATTCATACTAATAAATTTTGCATAGGAATTTTCATGGACCTTTCTAAAGCTTTTGACGTTGTCGATCACAAAATACTTCTTTTTAAATTAGAACACTATGGGGTTAGGGGCTTGCCACTTTCTTGGTTCAAAAGTTATCTTTCTGATAGATCCCAATATGTTGTTTTTAATAATAGCTCATCGGACTTTTCCAGTATCACCCATGGTGTACCGCAAGGTTCTATTCTCGGCCCGCTATTGTTTTTAATTTACATTAACGATCTCATATATTCCTCAAATAAATTTGAATATATTATGTATGCCGATGATACTACTTTAATATACAACCAACCTTATAATCTTAATATACAAAATGATATCAATGTTGAATTAGATAAAGTTACAAAATGGTTCAAATCAAACAGGTTGTTAATAAATCCTAGTAAAACTAATTATATTACTTTTTTCCATAGGCAGTCTTGCATTTCTAATTTACTTAATGATTTATTGCTTGAAATAGACAAAGTTCCAATTAAAAATGTAAATAGTGTTAATTTTCTAGGTGTTTATATAGACTATAATATGCAATGGGACACTCATGTTCAAAAAGTCACCCAAAAAGTATCTAAATGTGTTGGTATTCTATATAGGTTAAAAGACTCCCTTCCAACTTCTGCATTATTGCTATTATACAATTCTTTCATGTTGTCATATCTTAATTATTGTGTTGTTGTTTGGGGCAATTGCAGTCGCACGAAATTAGAAAAATTATTTAAATTGCAGAAAAAAGCCCTTCGTATATGTATGGGATGTCATTATCAAGCCCATTCTGCCCCACTCTTTCGGAAAATAAAGTCTCTTAATATTTATGATTTGTATTATTTTTCTATTGCATTAATTGGTTTCTTTTATTTCCAGAATAAACTACCTCTTAATATCCATAAAATGTTTACCCTTAATCACCGGATACATAATCACAATACTCGTTTTAAAGATTCATTTCACCTATGGCCAGTTAAAACAAATAACGTAATGAAATGTGTAAGACATAATTTCCCTGTAATTTGGAACTCCACCCCTAGAGATGTAATTGAAAGCAAGTCTGTTAGGTCATTCAAAAAAAGATTGAAGCAGTTCCTATATCTTAAATATGTATAGTTATTTTTGTCTTGTAGATTGACACCTTTTTATTGTTTGTTTTTCTTGTTTATACATCATGTTTAATTCTTTATCTTATTGTTTCTCTATACCATGTCATGTTATTAATGTTTTGGGAACTGCGCTTACACAAGGCCACTTGGCTTTATTTATGCAGTTCCCCATTTCATTTTCATTTTTACTCTTGCTTGTAAATATATTGTTTCTCATACCTTGCTTTATAATTGTTTTTATCGAGAATGAAATAAATGCAAATTGAATTGAATTGAATTGAAAAAAAAATAAGATTTTTGAGGTTGTACCATCCCTTACGAGCAACCTATGTAAATCTTATAAAGAGCGGTTAACAGGGATGTTTCTTAACAATAACCATAAAGTATCACTTTGTCAGCTGAGAACTTGAAGAAACAAATGACTCTGAATTTGATTTTTTTTCTTTCCACTTTTAGGTTCATGGCATTGGTTTGCATACTCTGGTTTCAGCGATACTATTGCTGGTGTTATCATGTTAGTATTCGCCTTGGCTCTCCTATGCATCTGTTTAGTCTGTATCGTCAAACTCCTAAACTCACTCCTCAGAGGAAGCATAGCCCTCGTCATCAAGAAGTTCGTCAACGCTGACTTCCCTGGTTACACTGCATTCCTGACAGGCTACCTCGCCATCATCATCGGAGCCGTCTGCACATTCATTGTCCAGAGTAGTTCTATCTTCACCTCAGCAATGACACCACTCGTAGGCATTGGCGTCATCACGCTCGAGCGCATGTACCCTCTCACTCTGGGATCGAACATCGGAACGACCGCCACCGGCATCATCGCCGCCCTACCGAACGAAGGCAAGGACCTTGCCAATGCAATGCAGGTTGCCCTCTCGCACTTTTTCTTCAATATCTTTGGCATCGCAATCTGGTATCCTATTCCTTTTATGCGCAAACTCCCAATCGGTATGGCCCGGGTTATGGGTAACACCACTGCCAAATACCGCTGGTTCGCCATCTTTTATCTCATCATCATGTTCTTCGTAGTTCCCGCTCTTGCATTCGCGCTTTCTATAGCTGGTAACATCTATCTTTTCGTTATCGGTGGCATCGTCCTATTCATCTTCCTTGTTGTCCTGTTCCTTAATATCATCCAGAAGAAACGTCCTTCAATTCTACCAAAACCACTTCGAACCTGGGAGTTCCTACCCTGGTGGCTGCATTCCCTAAAACCTCTTGATTATGTGTTTGGATGCAGGTGGTGTCGGCAACAACTCCAATCCGAAAGCGACAGGAAATCAATTATCATTGCTTCTAATGGTAAAGAAAACGAAGTCAATGGTCTAAGTAACGCAGCTTTCGATAGTCCTTTGTAGACTGACTGTTTCCATGGTTACTGACCAAGTTTGGTTTTCAACCGTATTTATTTAAACAAAAAAATAAAGAAAGACAGTCTGTCCCCATGACCACTATGTGTCCAGTTTGTTAGGAGGGTTCTTTCTACTTAATAAAACGAGCCGTGATGTTCAGGGCGATTGACAGTTTAGAAAACTATTCATGTACATCGCATAACATCATGTGATGCAATGCATACAATGTGCGTGAAGATTGGGTATCATGTTATAGGGTTTTAAGGATGCAGTATTTATTAACATATTAACTCCATATTTAGTTTCCCTCCAATAAGATGCAGTTTATCATGTTATATGGTGTAGATAGACCTTAACACTGATAATCACATACTAGATGACATTCTTTGTTTTATCTCTCTATATTTGATGAAGCGACTGCGCATTTTGAATATTACTTTTACCCAAAAATAGGCAATTGCTGAATTTTTTAATCCCTTTAATTAGTATGCTACCATTTGATTTTTTTTAGAAAATTTGAGACTTTGTAAGGAATATATTTCCTTGCCTTGACATAAAAATAAACAATGAAATAAGTGATAAAGTGTGATCGAATATGATCCAAAAACGTAAAGGAAACAATGGAAATTGGTTCTATATTATTATGACTGTAATCATTATAACCGTTATTTTGTACTTGGAATGAGGCTGACACTACTTTATGAATTTTTTTGTCAGGTAGATTCTCTTTCAAATTTACACAGTACTACTATTATACAATGCAAATTTATCTTGGTTATTAAGAGCAATATGGATGTTGTACATGTATACATATTTATGGGCAATATGCTGAATGGTGTTTTAATAACGCTGTCATAACCCTTTGCGCGTAGTCTGCCATATTATCTTTAATGCATGCTAAATCTATATCGTAAAAAACACTGAAAGAACAAAAAATATCCAGGAAACTGAATTATACATCTCGGCGCATATTTGATTCCAAGAAAAAAAATGCATGGGTTTAGAATGATGATGTACAGTGCGTCACAGAATAAAGGAAACCGAGATTCCCACATATTTTCCTCAAAGGCAAATTAATTATGATATTTCATTTACATCATCTACATTGGGATACATAATATGTGACGAACACTTCACGTATTAATGAGCAAGACAGTTTGAAATTTTAGTGTCAAAATCAGTTTGCGCAGAACAATGAGACAATGATTCGTGAAGCGACAGCCGTGCTCACTTGACCGACGATTGACTAATTAGCATTTATTTTGTATTCTTTGTTTTCTCTCGGTGATCCCTGAAATGAGTGTGGATTCGGATAAACACGTTATTTTCTGCGCAAATCGTTTCTGATAGGCCTCAATATTGTTTGTAACCTGCCATGCGTGAATGATTTGCTAAGATATTGGTCTCAACTTAAAGATGAGATTCCACTAAAATTCATAGTAAACCATGTCTAATAATTGTGAAATCTCTCTTTTTTTGTAGGACGCACTGTATAATGGGGTCTACACAGATCACAAAGTGCTGCAATTCATCTGATATGTAAAGCGTGTTAAGAATTATGTTTCCAGTTGTGAAATTTTAGTAAAATATTAATATTTCCATATTTGAAGTGGTTAATATTATACTTTTATCTTTATACTTGTAATTAAAAGTTTATATATTTTGCAATAAATCTAAAATTGATAATATAAGAATTTACAGAATCTGCCTTTTCAATTCTCCTTGAATGGTCGTGTAGTGTCCATTTTATTATGACCATGACAAGGGTGATGATGAAAGTGCCGACGACAATTATGATGATCATGATGATGGTGATGGTGATGATGGTGATGATGATGGTGGTGGTGGTGATGGTAATGATGATGATAAAGGGCTGAGGACGACGATGGTGGTGGTGATGATGATGGTGATGAGGATGAAGATGACAATGATAATGATGAGGATGATGGTGACGATGATGATGGTGGTGATGATGAAAGTGCTGAGGACGACGACGATGGTGGTGATAATGATGAGGATGACAATGATAGGATGATGATTAGGATGATGATGATGGTGATGCTGGTGCTGATGATGATAAAATGGCTGAGGACGACGATGGTGATGATGATGATGACGATGGCAATGATAATGATGTGGATGATAGTGACGCGATGATTAGGATGATGATAGTGATGATAATGATGATGACGTTGGTAATGATAATGATGCTGATGGTGATGATAATGATGACGATGATCAAAATAATGGTAGTAACAGTATCAATATAATAATAGTAATGATAATAATCATAATAATGAATAATGATAATGATGATGATAATAATAATGATAATGATGATGAAACTTTCGGAGGAGGATTAGTGTGTGTGTGCATTTGAGCTTTGTCAGACGTGTATCAATCACTCAGAGAGAGAGAGAGAAAGAGAGAGAGAGAGGGGGGGGGGGTTCATACGCAATGATTTAAAGGAGAATGAAACTCTTGGAGCAAGTTAGCTTTTGTGAAAGCAGAAAAATCAAAGAATAAGATCAACAAAAGTTTGAGTAAAATAGGACTAGCAATAGAAGAGTTATGAGCATTTGAATGTCGAGATCACTAATGCTATGGAGATCCTCCCATTGGCAATGCGACCAAGATCTATGATGTCACAGATGAACAACTCTCCCCTTTTGGACACTGAAAATATAGCCCAAAACATCTCTTTTTGCTCATTCTAATCATATGACAAACGATTCATCAATTATATAATGTTGTGAAACCTCTGTACTTGTCCTCTCATAAAGAGAACACCTCACCTTGTGATAGACTCTATAAAAGTGAGAATATAAGTGAAATAAGTATTAAAGTAATGAGGGAGTTGTACGTGTGTGACATCACAGATCTTGGTCGCATTGCCAATGGGAGGAACTACATGGTATTAGTGATCTCAATATTCAAATGCTCATAACTTTCTTATTATTCATTCAATCTTCCTCAAACTTTCAACAATATGTTTCTTTGATTTTTCTCTTTGATATGGATTCAGCTGGTTTCAAGGGTTTCATTCTCCTAATGGATGTGTGAGCAGCGGTCCCTCTTTGAGCGTTACCTCTTGTCTTCAAATATATTTTGTACTTTATAATATTCTTGTAATCATTACTCATGCCGAGACCGGAGTGACTAACAGTTAAAAAAACATGACAGAGGGCGCTATACCATAAAATCTCCCTACTACATTAATTGGCACACCTATGTTTAGAACTTCCCTTTAAATACAAGTCCTTTATCTCTTGCTGAACCGGGCTATTTTGCTGCATGAAAATACTGGAGGTGGCAAGGGCAGGGGGGGGGGGGTGCAGCTTTAGTTCCAGCTCCCCAGGATGTGCACCCCCATGCTCAAAGTCAAACCAGCATACACCCTTGGGTGGGGGGGGGGGGGGGGGAGCCCCCACCCCAGTATACTTTAAATTGTGACGATGTCAATGATGATGATGAATAGTCAGGCTGGTTACCATGGTTACGCCAAGGTGATCATGGTGATGCTGGAAGTAGTACAAGTAGTAACAATATTAATGATAAGAATAATCATGATTTCTATTAATGACCAACTGGTTGCCATGTAATCGGCTATGCGTTCATTTTCCTACCAAGAGCCATTTTGTAAGTTCAAAATATCCTCCTCGCCTGTGTTATGTTTTACGGAGACCACCAGGTGACATGAAAGAGCAAAAATTCTCCGTGGATTTTCGTTCCCTCGAAATATTATTTCGTTCCAACGAAATCAATATTTCGTTCCCTCGAAATATTAATTCTTTCCAACGAATCTGTCCCAAAACTGAAGCAGATGAAAATGTATAACTTTTTTTTCTATGTCTCCAATTTATTGTAATATCTTTTGACTTTTGGAAATTCAATAAGCAAAACATAATACACCAATGCTTAAAATTCTTGTTGTCTCGACTGCATGGCAGAGCGAGACTATAGGTGCCGCTTTTTTCGACGGCGGCGGCGGCGGCGTCGTCAACATTGAAATCTTAACCAATGTTAAGTTTTTTTAATTTTTTAAAAATTATCATCATAACTTAAAAAGTATATAGACCTAGTTCTTGAAACTTGGACATTTAAACAGGGTTGATAATAACGAAGGTGATGTGTCTGATTACACTGATTCACTGAACATGCTAAAGTGGGATCCTTTCCAGTCTTCAAAATTGGTATCTGGGCAACTTCATACCCCTACAAGGAAAACAATACGTTTTAAGAATGTCATTGTACAGCTCTAAAATGACATCAAGTGCCTTTTGGGGCAATTTTTTTTATTGATCTAACATCATAAAGGAAAGTAGAAATACATATTTATATATAATCGCAGACATGTTATCTTTACCTGGCGAGGAATTTTTCAGAGCTTTTGAAACATTATTCATTTCATTCATGTTAAAGTAATCGTTAATGCAGTCATCATCCGAAATATATCTTTATAAAGTATCATAATTTTCACCGTTATTTAGAGCTAATGATCTATCAATGGATTTGACAAAAGAACGACTGCATTGGCTTTATTTGTTAACATACAATGTATTTAACAAAAGAGGGCGGTATAAAGTTTATCCATCTAGAGAGCAGACAAACCGACGACATATATGGCAAGCAGGCCTTTATACGTAATTCCACTGGAACAGACAAAGCGTTAAATTACATTATTGTCTAATGGAAACCTCTACTAATTGTTTTCTCATCAATATTCAATGCAAGTTACTTTGAAATGGATCTATCCATTTTTTTTATATTATGATGATGATTATTATTATCATTAGTTTGTCCCACAAAGAGCGAAACCGATAATTGTACATGATTTATCATAGCAATTCACAAAATACCTGACACTAGACAAAATGTAATTGTAAAGCTTAGGGTCTCTTCTTTCATCTGGTATGACTTACACGACTTCCCATTCACGTAATATGAGTGATCAAAAACAGTTTGACAAAAATATGTGGCTTGGCGGGCGGTATCTGAGTTTCAAAACTAAAATTGTTCGTCGAAAAAGTTTATTACCTGCTCTCATTTGATACCTCAATCACAGAAAATGTTTTTAAAAATAGCAAAGTTATTTATAAAGTATTGCTTGATTTCACAAAACAGGTATATCTACATCCTGGTCGGTATGCAAATAAGGAAACTGATGACGTCATCCACACACTATTTTTTTAATTATATGAAATATTCTAGCAGTGTTGTAGTACCTTGATGCTCGGCCTTGGCCTTAAGGCGCCTTAAGGCCTACTTTTTCAAAGCCTTGGCCTTGAACATTCAAGCCTTGGCCTTGAGAGGGCCTTGGCCTTGGCCTTGAGGATTTTGAGCCTTGAAATTTCAAGGCATTTTCAAGGCATTTTATATTTTGTACTTTCATTTGTTTTTATGTAAGTAGTTACAAATGTCTAAATTGTTCTGTATATCAAATGACACTAATGGTCAATACTACCAGTCAGCAGAAGCAGTAGCAGCAGCAGTAGTAAGTGTACTTAGCAGTGCCATCAATTTTAATTATCAAGAATTATCATCACATAATTAAGTAACAAAGAAAACAGAAGTGATGAAAAATAACATTATCTATTGGTAATATGTTGTTAAAAAATTATGATAATGGCAAAATCAATAATAATAAAAATGATGAAGATTATAGTGATTTTATGACAGGAATAATTCTCACAGATCTGACTGCAATTTTGACAACAATTTTCATACTTTAAGAATAGCTACATGTAACTCTAAAGAATGATAACAAGGTTGATTTCTATTCCATTAGGATTTTCCTTGTATTATCTTTGACCAACAATAATGTTTTAAGTCTGAATGATATTCTAAAAAGATTGGGTAAACTTGAACACAACAGGCAAGACAGAGGAATGGGAAGAGAGATAGAGAGGAGAAGGGGGAGGCTGGTTTGGCAGAATATACTGCTAAATCAGTTAATATGTTGATATGCAGCACATCTAATTAAAAAAAAATTTTTTTTGGGGTATAGTGTCTCAGATTGACAAAACATAGTAAAAAAAGGGTTATTTATTTTTAATCATATGGTTCGACAGTGAATTTCATTTCACTACAGTTTCAAGGAAACAAACAAAATATTTGTTTGTGTCAGTGTGGTTTCATAGAAAACTCTATTTTATTGTTTTAAGAAATAATTATGATTTAACCTCCCCCAACTAATGGCGTGGGGTGTGCCCCGTTTATTTTATATCCTTTTGAATATAACTTTATTTTTTTTTGTATTCTTTATTCCGGTTTTTGAGGTAAATTAATAGAAGATAAAAGAAAAGAGAATCGAAATTTAATGTTGGTTGTAAGCAGAAAAAAAAACATGAATACTGACAAGAGTCCTAAAAATGACTCATTTTCAGGTCAGCATTTGAAAATTTCAACTTGCGCTTTGTGCTCTCTTGCCCCCCCCCCCCCCTCCTGAAAAATTCCCTGTAGGAAAAAATGCCCGTTTTCCGAAAATCGAAACTTCCCTTTTTTCCAAATCAAATATGCCCTTTTTAAAAAAGAAATACCCTTTTTTATAGTAAAACATAATACATTTTAGATTGAAAAATCACCAAATTTTGGATCGCGCTCGCATAAATTATTGTTAAGTAAGGTACTGTTCCCATTTACAAAAAAATGCGTAGAATGTCCAGTTTTTAGGTTAGAATATCACAAATTTTTGAGCTCGCGCTTTGCGCTCGCATTATTTGATTGGTGAGTTTAATGTATCCTATTAATGAGTCACTAAATGCAGTCCAGAACAGCTTTCTTTTCTGGTCAGTAAAATTTCAGCTCGCGCTTCGTGTTCGCGTTAATTCTTTAGTAAGATGCACATCTTTTTCATGATTACAAAAACAGCTCGGAATATTTAATTTTCATTTCTCATTACACGAAATGTTTAGAAGTTTGAGCTCGTGGTTCGTGCTGGCAACATCTCGCAAGGATGCCCTTTTAACAGTGATTAGTGCCATAATTGACCGAAAATCGAGTTTTACAACTTCAGAATTGATTTTTTTTTCAAAACCGCTCGCTCGCTACGCTTTCTGGCAGAAAAGTAAAGCCTAAATCAAAATATCTGTCTTACCAATTTGAAATCACTTTAAAAAGGCTTTCATTTTGACTTATAAGTGTATTTTTAGGCTTTGACACCCCCCCCAAAAAAAAAACGTTCTGCCTCCCCTGTCCCAGGGAGTGGAGAAAGACATAAGTTGATAATGGGAATACCAGGATCAGATGACCGTGGTAATGATAATTATTGCAATGTAAATCGCCTAGAAAAATAATGTATTAAATGTACAAAGGTAACTATATTATTATTTTAATAATGTCTAAATCTATCATGAAATCATTTTTGTTTTACATGTACAAGGGTCAAAATTTTCGCTCGCTCACACCTTTAATACATTTTGCCCTGTGTGTCATGTCTGCCGCCTAAGCATTGTTGTCTCATTGTTCCATATACAATGATATACATGTATTGAAACTTTAAAATGCCTTGGCCTTGGCCTTGAGGTTTTCAGGCCTTGGCCTTGGCCTTGGGTTTGCATGCCTTGGCCTCGGCCTTGGGTATTGAAGCCTTGGCCTTGGGTATCAAAGCCTTGGCCTTGGCCTTGGAGGTTTGTGCCTTGACTACAACACTGTATTCTAGTTTTTCTCATCATTTTCAAGTGAAACAACGATTAAGTCCTCCTTGAACCTGTGGAATTAGCATTGTTTAACAGTGCATGGTTCAGTCAAGTTGGTCCTTTTTGTCATATGTGTAAAAATAAAATATTGTATAATTCAAACAATAAAAGAAATAGTGAGTGAAGGACATCATCGACTGTCTCATTTGCATGTCACTGATTTGTGCATATCACTGTTTTGTGATAACTAAGCGAAACTATAAAACGTCATAACTTTCTTATTTTACATCCGATTTTCATGAAATCTTCAGCGTTATGCTAGTTTGATTTTTCTTTATCTATTCAAATCAATATTTTTTTTCTGGGGTAGACTTTACATTTAACTGTGCATAGCTACGCCTAGGAATTCAACGAAAATACGTTTAAAGAAATTATGTAAATGCTACCCTTATTTCAAAGAAACAGATCTTTTCGTTATCTCCTGACCATTTTCGAAGATTGAGGTATCAAATTAAAGAGCGCATGCAATATGAACATTTAAGACATGCCTAGTGATTTTGTTTTTGAAATTCAGATACCACCGCCAAGTGACTCAGACCTTTCTTCAAATCGTTTTTACTCACTCATGAGTTAATAAGAAGTCATAATTATGACTCATATCAGGTAAAAGTGAGATTCAAAGCTTTACAAATATATGTTATTTGTCTCTTGTACTTGATGTGAGCTATGATAAATGAACGATAATTCTTGGTGTTGTTTTTTTGTGGGACGCACAGTATACCGACAATATAATTTTATTAACAGAAGCGGTGGTATCTTTTTTTATCAATGAACATGTAGAAATTGGACGATCTGATAGCTGGCTTATTTTGCATGGTCACCTACATGTCCCACCCCCCCGGTCCCGCACTAGAAATCGCTCTCCGACCACGGCTGGGGCGAAACCAAAGTGCGACAAAAGTACTTTTGGACAATTTCAGATTTTTAATATTTGTCATGCTCAGTTGAAAGACAACTTTGAAGAATAATTATGTAAAATATTTCATTCCGGAATGTGCATTAAGGTTGTTAATTTTCTACTTAAAATCGTAAAATATGACATTGTGCGAGTTTCCGAGTACATGGCGTATGTGATGACCAAGTTGAAAAACAAGTCATTTCACTGACGGTTTTTCATGTATGACTCTGAAATAGCTTCCATATTATCCTGATATATTTCTTTTTCGTGTGAAAGGGTTAAAAGCAGATTAAAAAAACACCTCCATGTGGTATACCTCGAAATAGGCTGTTTATCCACTTTTTTTTTTACATTTGCTTAAAAAAATTCTGTCTAAATGTTATCACCACTATCTTCTCTGATGTCCAAGCTTCAAGTTGATAATAGATTAAGCTGCAACTTTTTATGTTATAGCCATTTTTACTTGACACATCACCCGAAAAAAACGGTCATTTTAAAGGGATGGTCCAGGCTGGAGATATTTATATCTCAACTTAATAAACGGAGTAAAATTCACAAAGAAAGATACTGAAAATTTGATCAAAATCGGATAACAAATAACAAGGTTATTGAATTTATAAGGTTTACATTATTCCGGCGAAACAGTTTTAGGCATGTCTTTATGAATATTCATTAGGTGGGCTGATGATGTCATATCCCACTTGTTCTTTTGTATTTTATTATATGAAATTAGGTTCATTCAAAAATTTTCTCCCAAGAACTAAAACAATTGGATTAAAAACTGTTTAAATGCATTAGTCATTTATTGCCGCAACTTATTTCATCATAATGGAGACACATTATTTATACATGTATGAAAAAATGAAATATTTATGATTTAATGTAATAACATAAGAAAGGGTAAAGTGGGGATGTGACATCATCAGCCCAACTAATGAATATTCATGACGATGTGCATGTAACTGTTTTCGCAAGATATTAATAAAGTTTAAAATTCAATAACTTCATTATTTGTTATCCGATTTTGATTAAATTTTCAGCATTTTGCTCTGTGAATTTCACTCTATTTATTTAGATATAAATATTTTCAGCCCAGACTACCCCTTTTAACTGCGCAGTCATTGTAACGCACCGTGTGGGGGCGTACATTGCCATTCATATTTTTCACGGCATGATCGATTCCCCGTTGTTTTCATGAAAATTACATGAAGTTCCATGCATAATGTATACAAAATTAAGGTTGATAGCCCATTACAAGGGCTGGTCGACCACCCCTCTTCAAAAGATAAATGACTTGTAGAATCAGTTCAGTCATAAATCTCTCCTGAGTGATTACTATCTGCGTTTCGACCCCAGTCTACACAGTTTGATAAAATCCGGTTAATATTTTTAGATTTTGAAGTATGTTTTCTTTCATTTAATGATTCTTTTGACATGTTTGATGGCATAATCATTATTTTCAGAATTTCATAACACTGTTTAGACATGTAAGAAGCATAAACCAAGGTTCTGTCCGGTCAATCTTAAAGTAACACTTAACACAAATTTTAAACAGTCCATAATCGTTCGGTGTTATTCGCCACTTCACAGATAGGTTTTAAGTAGCCAATCAAATTTTAGTATCAAGCTTAGTGACGTCAAATGGGCTTGAAGTTATGTCTAGTCGATTCTACGCCCAAATTTACCCGACAAGTTTGTAGTATAACGCGGATTATAATTTGTGTGCACTTTGAGCTCATTCTGGCCCGTGCACTGTGCTCCGTTGCATATTAGAGTGATGTTTGCAACATATATGCTGTTCACACTGCATTTTCTTAACCCCGGACTATCCTTAACACCATACTATCTTTTTTTTGCTTTCACACTGGCTTTCTTAACCCCATACTATTTGCTTAGCCGGGGTCAACGCCTTGATTCCGGACTATTGCACAGCTCATGAATATTGACGATTTTGCCACACAGAGCGTGATTAATGTGCAAATTTGACTTCTGTGATTGGCTAGTGCTTAGCCCCACTTTTCCTTAGCCCAGTTTTGTTTCACATTGCATCTATTAGCTCTGCAATTGTGGTGCTAGCACCACAATAAGCCGACTAATCCTGCTTTTTGCCATGTTTGCAGGGCCAGATAGTACAGTCCTATTTACCGAGCTAGCCCACTTTGCTAAAACGTATTGTGAAAACGAATTGGGCTAAGCTTAACCCCGGGAAATTGGTGGGTCTAAAACCCGATTCCCCATAGCCCAACAATTTTTAGGGTTAAGGAAAATAAGTGCAGTGTGAAAAGCAAAATGGTGTCTCCGCAACCTGCCACTCGCTCAAAAATCCTCACACACGCCCTCTTTGGTCGTGCTGGGGTAGGTTGTGAAATTATAATTTTAATAGTCATTCCTTTTTGTGACTAGACCCGAAGTCAGCCTCCAAAGGAAGAATATTATATATATATATATATATATATATATATATATATATATATATATATATATATATATATATAATATTCTTCCTTTGGAGGCTGACTTCGGGTCTAGTCACAAAAAGGAATGCATATATATATACATATATATATATATATATATATATATATATATATATATATAACATATAATACATATAATATATATAATAAATATATATATATATATCTATATATATATAGATATAGATATGGCCGAAAGCTTTAACTAATAAAAGTTGAAGAAATCCAGGCTACGTCTCTAGCTTCAATGCTTTTTGAGCTTCTTCGCCAATATATATATATATTCTGCCGGAAAACAGAAGACTGCCCTCTACCAGGAAAATGCACAACAAAAAACGTGATCTCCGAAGCCAAAGTTACCACCCCCCACGACGAAAAATCCTACATCGGACTGACCGCCACCACATTCAAAACCAGACATGCATCTCACAAAGCGTCATTTAAAGATAAAGAGAAGAGGCACAGCACCGAGCTCAGTAAGCATATCTGGAAACTGAAAGATGAGGGCACACCCCACAAGATAACCTGGAGAATCGTACGCCATGCACAACCCTACTCTCCACTCACAAAACGCTGCAACCTCTGCCTATGGGAGAAATACTTCATCATCACAGCAAACAGAAACAACAATTTGAACTCTCGAACTGAACTCATATCTACCTGTAGACATAAGAAAAAGTTCCTCCTTGCTGGATATGGATAGCCCCCCCCCTCACATGTAACCATGTAGTAATGACCCCTAAGTACCCCTGATGTAATAAACAATACACATGTACCCCTTCAGTAACCCCTTTCATCTCTGTCAACCCAATGTTATACCCTAATGCACATGCTCTGTATACTTTATTCTGTCCCAAAATTGTGTTCTTCATACTAATCAGTCGCTGATGAGCCTTAGGGTGAAACAGTCTGTACGACTAGCTTAGTTAAGCAATCCAACCAATAAATTATTTATATATATATATATATATATATATATATATATATATATATATATATATATATATATATATATATATATATATATATGTATGTGTGTGTATTTATACATGTATGGTGCAAAGATTATCTGAAAGATTATCTGAATTGGAGTTTAAGCAATATAATTTTATAGAGAGATTAAGAGAGAGGGGGGGGGGGCGAGTGGTCGCCTTTCTGTGCTTCGGATGTCCCGTTGTGAGATCTAAATCTCCCACCAAGATTCAGCTTGCGGTTCACATTTACATCATTTATAGTAACAACAAAAATAATCCTCTTCTAAGTGGTCCTACATTTTAAACCGTTTTTAACTTGATCAACTCGATCTTAAATTCGCATTACTTCGTTTATTGAGATACACAGCTCGTTCTATATTCAAAACCGTGATTAAAATTTCCGGTTTTCAGATTGGATTATCGAAAGTTTTCAGCTCGCGCTTCGCGCTCGCATCATTTCTATAGGAATACACCAGTGATTTTCATGATTACAAAAAGTTAATATAGAATGCGCCGTTTTTAGGTCTAAATCTCCAAAAAGCACTCGTTTTATGCAAAATAAAAATGAAATAACAAACATTAGTACATGTGTAACTGATAACCATTGACACTTTTATGAGGTTATACTCTCCCTTCCCCCATCGCCAGGAGCACACCCTGACATTGTCTCCATGGCAACCAACTTTATGTATATCTTGACGGGCCACTTATATCATTCTATCTCTATTTAATCATCGATGCCACTGAATTGAAAAGCTATATATCCTTGTTTAAACACGATACAGGGATTTCGTTTAAACGCACTTTTCATTTAATCTTGAAGATAAAAGTTTGATACGGAGGGGAAAATCCACTTATAGCACTAATGAGGTTTCTCAATCCTTTTTCGAGTTTAAATCTTTTGTGCATAAAAGGAACCAAGAAGCAAGGATATAATGTCTGATCTGATCGTAATAATGAGGAATTCAGAATATATAGGAGTGACGTCACAATCTCATTAAAAATGTTAAGACCTCGGCAGTATTTGAGTTTTAACATGTAAAATGAGAGTGGAGTATTTTGATACTCAAATTTATTTTTTCTATTTATGATTTATAAAAGAAAAGCCAATTTGTTTTTGCACATTTCACGAATGCAAACAGTAAGTTAGCCGGCGTTCAAACAAGAGGGTAAAACCCTTTTGTAAATGCTTTTATTCAAGCATGGATCCACTGCTAATTATCTTACATTAAAATAAATGAATATAAAATAATGGTTAAATATGTGACTTATTGTAATCATATTCACAGTGTTATATTTTCGTTATGAAGCAGGCCAACATAAATTACTCACATTTGGCAATTTCCAGTGATGGCTTGTATATCAGTTTTATTTTCATGGCATCGCCATAGCCAGTTATTTATGGAAGCTTAACTTAATACCTTCACCTTCATTGAAATTGGGCATACACACTTGGAATTTGGGACTTCTTCTTGTTAAAATATTGTGCCCTGACATGCCTAAATGTTATTTACAGTTAGCTATGTAGAATTGAACTCGTCTGGGAAAGTAAATTTGCATCTTTTATAACGCCATATTCATGCACCCTATGTGCGAAGTTGCACATTCAAGAATGTAAAAGGGAACAATAACGTATATTTTGCACCTTTCTAACTTTGGTGAACGATTTCAACCCTATATGCTACCAGTGTTGTATTTATAGGATGCAAACTTAAAATTTTTGGCCAAGACCCGCCAAACTGTTTTACTTTGCTTCTTAACCTGGTAAATAAAGGTTAACAAGAATATACGTGAGCTAAATGCAAAGGGTTTACATTATTTTGTTTTCTCGTTCTTTACCGGTATTTAAGACATTTTGAAATGAAAAATTCATGTTATTATTCCTCACAAAGTGCAAATTTACTTTATGTCTAGATTTTATTTCGTACTTGACACACTTGAGAAGAGTGGGGGATTATATAAAACAAAGATTATGATATTCACTGATATTATAACTCATCATGTTTACGATTGATAATTACGTTACACCACCACCATTAAACTATCCATAAAACTTTTGAACCTTTGGAAAAACTGCCAGTCAAAATAATTACGAGATGTTTGTTCACTAGTCTTGTTTACAACGAATATAAAACCCAGTATATGCCTATTGATGTAGTTTGGCCTGGGGCCCTTATTTCAACATTATATTTTAGTCACAAATGAAATAGGGCAATAGAAAATGTAACAATAAGTGTATGAAGAAATAAGTTAATGAAATAAATGAGTGAATAGAAAAGCAAGCAGATGGAAATGCAGTATCAAACAAATAAATGAATAAGTACTTGAATAAATAAATAAACATTTGAATGAATGAATAAATAAATATATTGAATAGAAAACATATAGATAAATGGATAGAGAAAAGGTACAGTAATTGCTCAGACATGTATTATATGTAAATAGTTTTAGTTGTTCTGCTCTGAAGCGCCTTAAGCATCTAATCAAGATGGAAAGTGCGCTATACAAATCTATTATTTTATTATAAACAAATAAATGAATGAATGTTTCGAATGTATTAATAAATAGATACATAAATAATTCACTAAATAGAAAATGAGTCGGATGGCATAAATAACCGTTTCCGAGTACTCACATCGGGACTACCTTGTGGTAAAACCAATCCTTGATAAGGTATTTATAATGTACCTCATCGTACTTGCTGATATGAATGTATAGGTATATATTCTTATAAATGCTTTATGTGAGGGGGGGGGGGGTGACACCTGTAATTTGAAAACTTCAGTAAACGGATGATTTGACCAGAAAGGTATAATACATCAATATCTTGACCTGTGACAAATGTTAAAACACACGCACTGCTAGTTTCAACAATGTCAACTAATTGTTCATAAAAAAAATCACGTTATTACTCGAGCAAAATTTAATGCAAGAAATCTATTTCCGAGACATGATAATTAACTTTAAACTTTTGACCCCCAAAACATGGCGATGGATTAAGGATATTGGTTTTGAATGACCTGTCAATTTAGATAATCAAGATGAATAGGTTTTAATTAGTTCAGGTGTGGTTTAGAGATCCCTCACTTTCTATTCTCTGGTAAAGGAGGTAAAATAATAATTATCTATATAACTGAATTCCGTTGATCATCCGTTAGAGGGATCTTCAACGGGCATTAATCCTTCTCCTTTTATTCCCAATTTCAATGTCGAGGGGTAAAACTTGTATTCTTTTGGTCTTATTTTGCGGTGAGATGGGGATTATGAAGGGGGAAAGGGATTAAGACAGGTGATAATGGTTGACGGGAAGAAGATATAGGATAGGGGATTTTCGCGGTCATCAAACAACATCGAAAGCTTGACAGGAATAAAAGCCGAACAAATCCATCAGTGGTCTTGATGTTCTTCAGTAGGAATGAATGAGAAGTTTGGTGGGAGCAAACAATTTAAGTGTTTATAAAGCTTCTTTCCCGCTTTTTATCATGTTCACTGTGGAAGACAGATACAATCTATTTCTTACTTCCAATTGTTTCGTAAGTCCTCCTGCAATAAGCCCTCTGGTGTACAAGTCTTAATTAAATCATTTTCGTTTAAGAAGATTGCGGGACGATTTCAAATTAATACGAGATGCAAATCAAGCAAACATAATTATGCTCATCGGAATAAATTACCATTGTAATAACAATATTCATATTAATGCAAATATTATTCAAGAAAACGGGGCCATTTTTCAATTTTCTTCGAATTTTAATCTCAATGAATCTGGTCAAACTGCGCGTCATAAACATGATGTTTCAAAACAAACAGTCCTTGCTGACTTTATCAGATATACAATTAACATTTAATTCTTGGTAAACAATGAATTAATCCAACAATAATATTTGTAGAGCATATACCTTACGGACATGACACATTCTGCCCCCTTTCACATGGTAATTTTTTTTAATTTGAATAATGATTTCAATGAAAAATAAGGCTAATAACGACTTTTTAGCACGTGTGAAACCAAACAAGAATCACGAACGCTAATCACAATCACGAATTCAAATTCTACTCAGGGGGGGGGGGGGGGGGAATTCCAATTAAAGGTCAAGTCCATCCCATAAAAAATGTTGATTTGAATAAATAGAGAAAAATCAAATTTCATCAAAGTCGGGTGTAAAATAAGAAAATTATGATATTTTAAGTTTTGCTCATTTTTCACAAAACAGAGATATGTACAACTAAAATGACACAGTCGATGATGTCCCTCACTCACTATTTTTTTTTTTTTATTGTTTGAATTATACAATATTTCATTTTTTTATGGATTTGACAATAAGGACCAACTTGACTGAATAATATAGTCTTAAACAATACTAATTCCACATGTTCATTGAGGAATTCATTGTTGTTTCACTTGACAGTGAGAAGAAAATTAGAATATTTCATATAATGAAATACAAAAGAAATAGTGAGTGGATGACGTCATCAGTCTCCTCATTTGCATACCGTGCATACAACTGTTTTGTGAAACTATGCAAAACTTTAAAGTGTCATAACTTTCTTATTTTACATCCGATTTTGATGAAATTTCAGTGTTATGCTGGTTGGGTTTTTCTCTTTTTATTCAAATCAACTTTTTGTTGTGGTGGACTTGTCCATTACGGTACGAATTTTCCGTGTGAAAGGTCCGATGGTTCTAAAGACGAATTGCAATCATCATTACAATGATGATTCAAGTTTCACGTGTGAATTTTATCTATTATATTCCTTTTAAAAACTTTTCCCGATTGATAAATTTGCCCACCCAAAGACTGTTTATCTGTCAATCCGTGCAAATCTGTCATAGAGAAACCAATACGCCAAACAGATAGAGAGACAATAATCATGCATAGCGCTCCTGTGTGCGTATCTCATGCCAGCTCTCTGTAATATACTAATGTAGCATTTTGTTTTACTGACTTGAAAATTATGCATGAGTGATTATATTATTCTAATACATTGCTTTACGATTTGTAGCATTCATTATCTTATGCATGTATCCTCTTTCGTTCTTCAAAATAACTGTGCTGTATACATGGTATACACATTTTCACCATGTTTAATGCAATGACAACATGAGGTATAGGATAAAGATATTTATATACATCTCTTGCCTTTGTCTGACTGGACGCCATATAACGATTATTTCGTATTAAACATGTAATGCGGTCACCGGTCAGTAGTACATGACTACATTGAATAGCAAACATGTTAGATTATTAGGGGAGGCAGATCGTTCAATCAATAATCATTCATCCCTGTAGTAGTAAACAACTCGGGACCGGTCAATAAGTTTCACATTAGTCTTTTATTTCAAGGGTGTGTTCATTGAGTGTCCATCCACGGAAGTGAGAAATAAACCGACCCTTTCATGACCCAAAACAGAACAGAATTTACAAACAAACAAAAAAGAGCATGCCCAAGGAATAATACTACTTCCTCTGGTAACTAAATTTTGCTTAATAAAACTTCCGCCGCAAAACGCAATGAGGCCTTATGATACTGTCCCTTTTTGTGTTAGCTTCAACAATTTGATAAAATTGAAAGATTCCGCGACTATAGCCTTGATTTGAACTTCACAAGAATATTATAATTGCACTCGGATATTGCATTAATATTTTGGAGTGTGTGATCGGGAGAGAGAAAGAGAAACAAGAAAGGTTCAATCGTTCCGAATGCACTTTTTGACGTTGATGCTGATATCGCGCATGCGCACTGGTGCATAGCTCAGTGTGTGAGCGTTGATTGGTTGCTACCACCTGTGCTATAACTTTTGATAGCCCACGGTATCCAATGAATATCGGCACGGTATGAGCGTATCAAAGACGGAGAACAGGTCGCACCGGTGCGAGTTAGATTTATTGTTCAAGAGCATTTACTATTGCACACCTTATCAAATTAGCGTGAGACCACTGGACAGAGTCATCGAAACAGTTGGATAGAATCTCTCAAACAAAACTCACTTCATTGGTCTCCGATTGTCCAATCATGTCATTCGCTCATGGGGTGTAAAGTTTTGTGATGAGAGTCACCTGGCCAAGTTAATAGAACAAATTAGAACTCGGTGGATAACTTGACTTTGTATCACTGACTTAAGCGATCCTTCAGTTTTCGGGTTAACCACCGCGCGGTCAGTTAAGGGGTTGAGGCAAACGAATGTCTGTAGCCTTTACATGTATCACACCAAATCACATTTCTTTTTTCACCAACACGAGGAAATGGAATCGCTTCTTGCGGCAACCACCAAACATATGGTAAGTTTCTTTTTTTTGGCCTTGTAGTCGGCTATACAACTAATAAGAATGATGATTTTTCACATTACGAATTGTTTTTTGGTCATGTATCGAATAGGGATATTCCATTCATTTCTTTTTTAATTATGCACGGTGTCATAAAAAACATATATTTTAATTCCTTGACATTTTGTTGGGGGTTAAATTTCTTATATTTCATTTTCATTTTGCAATGGTCACAGCCAATATCTGTTTATGTTCGAATCAAGTTATTTTCCTTTTTTTTGTTGGGGGGGGGGGATGTTTCGTTACAATCTCTTTCTTTACATAATTCTGGTTCTTTTACTTTCACAAATAAATTTTGGAATCGATCATTTACCTTGTATTTCTAAAGTATAGCCAAATATTGTTTGTTTTGCGATTGCGTTTATTTTATTCACTTAATAAGAGTTAGCCATGATAGTTGAACTTTACAATTTCATCATCCAAGGCGATGACGTAAAGAAAATACTACTAGTATGTCTCATATTTACATTGAAAAAAAATCGCCTTCCGAAGGCCGAACTGACGTTGTTTCATCTTGAAACAAGTTGGAAAATAACTGGCCAAACATGGGGTTGTGTACATGTCAAATTATAAATTCAATTAACAAGCTTTATTATATTTTTAACCAGCGCAGTATGTGAGATATGAACACGTACACAAACACTCACCGGATGATTTTACAGTGTGCAAATGTACATGAAATCTCCTTAATTACAGGTAAAGTTTTTTTTTTAGATGAAAGGCTATAAAAGATATGATTTGTAAGTACGATTTGAGAAATGTTTGTTTTCGGATGTTTACGATGGAGGTAAATTGTTCTTTATCGCTTGTTCTATACCATCTCTGTGCCATCAAATCTCCATTTGTATGATCTTTTTATTTTCTTGTTAATATAGTCTCCCAGGCATCTTGCGATGTTTGAGATGTCACGAAGAGAGATGCTTGAAAAATATATTCATCAAAATGGACAAGACGAGAATGAATACCAGGGGAAAGTAAGAAGGATGAGTGTAGATACCACCAGTGATCAGGAAGAAGAAAGAGGGAAGGATGAGAGGACTGGTACTGCAGAGGACGAAGAGATGGAGAGAAGGAGAGTGATGGAAGAACAGAGGAGAATCATTGAGGAACAGAGGAGGATAGTGGAAGAACAACGAAGGAGGATGGTTGAAGAACAAAGAAGACAGCTGATGGAGGAAGAAGATGAGGAAAGAAGATTGATCCTTGAAGAACAGAGGAGACGGATGATGAGGGAAGAGCAAGATGAAGAGGTTGGTGAGGAGGAGGAGGAGGAGGAGGTAAGGGAGGGCGAAGATGACGGACCATCAGAGGATGAGATGAGGGCTGATGATCCGATTGGTAGACGTGATACCAGCCACGCCCATATCGATCTGAATATGATGCGAGCCAACACTCATCTCAAGGAGATGATTGATAAGAACCGTCGATATGTTTCTACCCGCCTGGAGGACACCAACACCCATTCTCCACCCCTCACCAATGGTAGTATCCATAGCAACGAACATGATCCGTACCTGTCTCATCGAGCTGCTCATGGTGGAAGTCCCGATCTACCACACTCCTACATGAAAGCATCTCACCCTCTTATAAAGAAAGAAGATGGTCTGAGTAAAATGGAGATGGATGTTGGATTGAAAGACGAGATGAAGATGACGTCTAGTCTTGAGGATAGAGATGGAGAGAAACCTCAGACGGAATGGTCTTTTGAAGAGCAGTTCAAACAGGTGAGGTTTCATAAGCGTTCTGATGATCAATTTCTTTAAATAAGTTCATGCAAATCATGATTATTAAACAATTTTGTTCTAGACTCAATGGGAATATTCTTTTGTTATTGAGGCAAAATACAAACTAACCTAAACATGAATTTTACTCAAACTTAAAGCATCTGATAAACATGTCTAAAAAATGCATGCCACGATATATGAATGTTTAAAGAATCACTATGCTATCAATTAATGGACAATCTTTTTTTAAGCCAATTACAATGAAACACAAGAAGAGACCAAGTGATGTCACCGGATCAATTGTTTTCATTCGTGTACCGTCTAATTAAATGAATGAATGTAACATATAACACTTCTATGTAGTAGACAAAGGTAAAGAGAGATATGATATCTCCTCCATTTGATTGTAATACATGTACTAACACAGTTCTTATTAAAGTATAATATCACCAGGTTTTTATGCAAAACAGAAACATGTTTGATTTGAAATTTAATCCAAATTATAAACACCATAGCCGCATACTAATATTGGTAAAGCGTAAATAGACATTCGGAATAAAGTGTGTTTTTAGTTCTACTTTGAATTGGTCGACTTGTCTGATCTTACATTATCCAGCTTTATGAACTCTCGAGTGATTCCAAGAGAAAAGAATTCTTAGATGATCTCTTCAGTTACATGCAGAAAAGAGGTAAGTCTCCTTTTGCTATTGGTAAACAATCTTCATTTAAAAAACCCTTGATACGATTATTTATAATATATAATTATTTATAATACTTGTTTGTCAATCGCCTATCACTTACTTTATCAGTATACTCTCTATGATAATGCAGCATAAATGCCCTGGCTTAAGCTTTCTGCATTTCAAGGAATAAGTTCGCGCCCGTTCCCCATTTAAATCACCTGTATCGAGTGTAGCATAATGTCAATAAATTTCTTGAAGGAAATTTAAACTCACGAAACAAAGGGGTATGGGGTGGACATGTCCAGCATTATAGAAAGAGGAGGAGTAGGAAGCTAGAGGTTTTTAATTGATTCATATAATGACAATAGCACTCATATCTATCAAAACAATGACAGTGATAGATAAATGAAATACATATAAAATTGCGAAGGTCTTTTAATTATTTTTAATTTGGCAACGATTATGAAGATTGTGTCATCTTATACAGGCCTTGCGTTATGTCCATGATAATGTGACGTGTATTCCGTCCTTGTGATCATTGATATTTATATTTTAATCTCAAGCTGGTGTGAGATGAATCAGATCATCCCTATTGATTTTTCCCTTTAGATTTGATTTTAGATTCCATATAGGATGTAGTATTAATGCATTTAAATCGATATCAATTACATTGAAAGCACGCGTATCTCAATCTGTTACATTAATTCCACAAGCCAACGAGGAATAGCATAGGTAATTCTGCGATCCATTCGCAATGATAGGTGTAGTTTTGCACACTTGCCACACCTTTTCCAGAAAATGTTGGTGGTTGAAATCTTGCAACAGAAGGGTGCAGAAGTAGTAGTTTTTTGTATCAAAAGAGCATGCAAGACCTAAAACTCCCAAACTATACAAATACCAACATGACCAACATAAAACATTTGCAGTTGGGTTGATGTCAGATAATGTTAGAGTGAGTGAAGTTAGTGTATACCTCTCGCATGTCTTTGGCTTTGTAGATATATATATATTTTTTAATTATATGAGGCTGTAATGACGTTTAATACACCTTGGCACTAAAAGTTGACATTGATAAAACTGACTTTTAAAATTACTTTATCAAAAAGTAGGAGATCTTGAGCAAGTCAAAATCAAGGAATGTTTCTCTTTCTTCAAGCGGAAGAGAAGATACAATGGCCTTTTTACAAAAGGATGGGGACCGAAAAAATGTCAATTGTTGAGCATACAAGAGCATGTCCAAGTTTTTCGGAAGCCGATATTCATTGTTCATGTTGTTATTGACATCTTTCAAAAAAGATTCCACAGTCAGGGAGCAAAACGTGTAGCCTGTCATGACTGCGTCGATATTTGGTATACATTTTTTAATGTCAAAACGCAAGGATATTGATGGTATAGTGTAAAAGTGGTTTAAACCATCGGGGGGGGGGGGGGGCAAGCGATGAGGGCAAAAGTCAAGCGGGAGTTTTTGCGTTTGTTCAGAATTAAAACAAAAATGAATTGATCTGTCTTAAAAAGCAATTTAATGAATTGCAATACGGTAATAATTATAATACAAAACATCCGCTCTTTCCACGTGAGTGGATGTGTGTGTATGTGCGTGTGGGTGTGGAGGGGGCGTCCCTCATGTCTTACGGGATATTTTCCACCAGTGCTTGTTTTGCATCAACTAACTCTGTCTTCTGTAACTAATGAACTCAATTAGCAAGGAGTGGTGTTGATTTTTCTAATTAATGGCTAATGCTCTGCATGAAACTTTGATATCAATAATTTCATTAAATCATCGAAGTAAGAGTTTGTCTAATTAATTGTTAATTTATACTATCAACTATCAGTTTTTTTTAAGTGCTTGTTACCTGACCAAAAAGTCAGGTTGGATAGTTAGAAAGGAAATCGTGGAAAATTAAGAGATAATAACATTCAGAAGATGACTCAAACACGATAGCAAGATCTCAAGGGAGAGAAAAACGTTATAGTGGTATACCTCAGATCTTTCGGGTTATCATGGTAGTAAAAGTTTCTTGTAAAAAAATAGATGGAATTTACACAGCAGCTTGAGGATATAGTTTCCGCACGATGCACGCCTAAAAGCAACAAGAAATTAATTACATCAATATAAAACAAACACACACGCCTAAAGCAGGTTAATTGAAAGTAGATTGATGGCATACAAAATGGCTTGTCATTAAATTTGTGGGTGTATTTGATAAAGTAGATATTAAATGGTATTCTCCGCACTCCAATGCAAGAAGCAGTGAGAAGAACGAAAGAGGTAATATGAAGAGCAAATATGAGGAACAATAAAATGGATTCAGCTTTCTTTTGTCATGGTGATAATACTAATGGTAATATTAATAGTCCATTCTTCTATATAGCGCTCTCATCTTACAGATTTTATGTTTGAAGATCTCCTTTCAGGACAAGTAAACTATTACATACAGAAGACAACACCAATTATCTTACACTATAATGTATGGTGTTCGTTCAACACCGAGTGGCGTTGATAAGTTCTATTTTGGCATCCGTTGACGCTGTGTTCAATCTGAAGAGTGTATTTTTTAACACCCGATTGTGTAGTCCTCCGGGGCTCCCGAAACACTGGCCGATATTGTTCCTCACTACCTATGCTGTATAGGTCTAGCCCACCCGAGTCGAGAGCGGCAGACGGAAATCGGTACCATGCCAAAAACAGAAAGTGACTTGAGCTCGAAAGTCGAGGGCAAGAAAATAAGACAACGGCATTCTTTTTAATGTTTTAACGACAGTCATTGAAAAAAGGATTATGATGATGTCTAGTAAGAATTTTGTAGGTTTATTACCGCATATCAATAGATGATTATTATTACTTGTCAAACTTCATTCTTTCCTGTTTATTTGCAAACAAATCATATTTTCGGTTTCTTAATGGTGTGAAGATCAAGACATTCAGTTTTAGAAAGTTACTTGACTTGTCACTTAACCCCATATTTAAAAGAAAAATACGTAAAAAAAACCCGCCAATATGACGCTCCTTTCTGAAAAAAACCCAACCAGATAAAATACACACCTGTCTTCTAAGCTAAAGTTGATCATATATCATGTTTTTTCTGAAGCTGATGTCATACCGTGTATTCATACAAGTGTTTCCGTTGCATTCTTATCCACTTTTGCTTGTCTATCAGAGGAAGGAATCCTAGCAATCCTTTTTTTTGCTATTCCCATTAACCAATATAAGATTTCATGAGCCCCAAATCGCCCTACAGTCGGCTCTACAAAAAGCTACAAATTTATCTGCACTAATCTATGAATAATGGAAGAAAACATATCGGTGTCTGGTTGCACTTTGCGAGTATGTTCTCTTAAGTAAGAACGCTATATGACTAACATTACTAAGTTTATCATGTCTTTTTTTTATTCCTAAATGAGAAAATAAGTTGTTTGTTTATGTGGCATATCTCTGCAACCGAATGGCAGGATGGATTTTTTCTCCTGAGTAGATGTGTTGAATCTACATGATTTCTTTTTACAGAACTTTAGATGATAAAACCTTATAACTTTATATGGGTCTATATACTGCAGTCATGTTGAGTCACAGAGAAGTTCTAATATTTGCGCTGTGACTTCGCTCAACATGAGGAATTCGAATCGAATTTTTCATTATTTGTCAGTGGTTCTACTCGATGTAAACAGCTCCAGATAATTATAAAAACTTCACAAACAGGTTTTGGTGTTTGTCTATCAACTTAATGCAAAGTTTGTCTAAATGGGCTTCTTCCTCAAAATTGTACCATTTTCTTGTCGATCTTGTGCTAAATCTCAGAACTAACATGCCGAGAATAAACGAGTTACCGTGACAGTGAATCGATCAATAAGAATCAGAAAGTCTTCTTTACTATCTATTTTCTCTTTTCTATGCATCCCAAATTTGGTTTGATTGTTGTCAACCTGTTATCTCGGTCCTTTTCTAGATAGCGCATACCAGTTTTTGAAGAATAATCTCCCCCTTTTAAGGGGACCTTAGCATGACAATAGCTCGTATTTAATCAAGGATGGACCTTTCGTCCAAATCTTATGTAAAAGGTTTAATCTTGCGCGCTATCATCTCTTCAGATTTCTTCCTGCTTTTGAATAGGCAAACCACCAGCAGGTTCTTCTTATTTTTCTGCTTCTGTATCGAGTGTGGATGAATAGATGCTGTTTACTTCCACTTGGTCTGGTCTCGTTTGCTCAAGTTCCTGGGGCTAGCCCAGAATCTCAATCTGGTCTGAATATCAAAAGAGATTCTACCACCGTCGTGAAGACAGAAACACTAAATAAGAAAGAATTACTTTCTGATGAAAAGGGAGAGATGTTAGAGAACAATAGAGTTTTAGTAAAAAGAGGAAATACCTCAGCTTAGTATCAAAACACTTGTGTATCAAATGAAAGAATGCTTAGTAGAACTTAAAGAGGTGGTCGTTGGTCAGATGAAGTAATATCGTTTAGATCAATAAAGGAATAGATTGATTGGTTTCGGAGAACAAGTTTGCGGCATTTTGGAGGCATTGATGTTTTATTGTAAGATTCTTTTTGCACCTGTGTACCTTAATTGGTTCTGTCGTTCGACCATTTAAGAGCTCTCTTGTCCGCTAAGAAATATAAGATACTTATCTTATCAAAAGGAAAGTCAAGAAATACCTTTTTTTTTATCTCAAACTTTTCTCAGATCTCCTTTCCTTTTGATCAAATTGGAACTGGACCAAAATAAGTATTTCACTTTAAATTTAAATGGAATCATTCCATGACAAAGCGACTGGTATTTAGTAAATAAAGACTTGTTATTAATGGAATTCAAATCGTTTTGTGGTTTAAATACGTTTCGCAATGCGTTGGATTCCGATACATTCATCTGATGATTAAAAAATAATAGTTGATCTTTAAGAGTTGTATGGACCAATCTTGCAGCATTTAAAGAGAGAGAGAAAAAAAACCCAACAACATGTCATTAAGGGGATTCAAATTTAGGGATAAAAGAAATAATAAAATCACGTCTATAGCCTATACATTTTATAAGGACCCCATTGGAAATAAGCCATTTTGGCTTTCATGGGCTATCCTTTCAAAGTATTTTGATACTCTAAACATTATAATTGCATCTTTTATGTTATACATGGCGAATAATATCATTCCATTAACCAATATAACAACTGACAGGCAGAAATAAGAAGATAACAATTAGCTCATAAGGCTCCATGTCACCCATTCGTCTCAATCATTTATCAGTATCAGTAGCAGATTCGTCATCCATAATGAGATGGTTTGAGTGCTTAGGGTTGGCTGAAATAGACTTGTTGACCGCATATCAAATCATATTGGAGGATTTCAAGAAAAGAATTTCCATTACATTTTAAAAGCCTACTAGAGGCTTGTCAGTCAAGTAACATGTATTGTAAGCAAACTAATTTCGAACTTTTCAAGTGATGTAGATTATTAATCACTAAAATGTTTTGAGAATACCCCATCACTAACATGACTAAGTTCATCGGAAAGAAACCTCGGTCCACGAATTTGAACCATTTCGTGAACAAACCTATCGGTGCAAAATTAATATGTAAAAACAAAAAACGAAATAGAAAGAGAAACTATTGACTTAAATGTTTATCATAGAATTGTTTAAATAAGGAAAAGCCCGCCAAAAAGGGGGGGGGGGGTGGAGAGAAGGGGGATGATGGATACATCCGATTAATTCTGTGGGAAAGTCTCATCAAAATCCCACTTCAAAGCTTATCCCCATTGCAAAAAGCATGGTATTAAGACGTAAGTTTGTTGCTAATACTGTGGTTATCGATCAAACCTTCTTGGTTTATACAACGTAATTGAAAAGGAAATCAAGCAAAAATCAATAAATCCCACTTTCACCTCTCAATTGATCTTTTACATGCAATGAACTTGTCCAGGTTTCTCAACTTGATGAATAGATAATTGATTTTTTTCGCTCCTTCTACCAAGGAAGAGCAGGGAATTAAATGAATCCACTCGATGGGAAGGTAACAGTTGTCCACTATTCCTTGTTCTTATTCAATCATCATCAATAGCTTAATCTTCTAACTGAAAAACTCTATCTTAATTTAATCTCCCTTTTGATAATATATATTGAAAGAAGAAGGAGGAAAGCGGGATATTTCACAATATCAACCCGTGACCGTGTCATCATGGTCATTGACACTATTTTGCATAGCGGAAATTTTTTCTTCGATGATTGGTGCAATGTTTTAATTCTTAAAACATTCACTCTGAAGAAAATTTTATTGTAAAAATACTATAGCAGAAAAATAATTAAAAAATACTGGTGAAGATTTGAGAAAAATCCATTGAAGATTAAGAAAGTTATTAGAATTCTAAGTTTTTGATTTGTGACGTCATAAACGAGCAGCTGCCCCATTTGTTATGTTATATAAAATGCATAACATTTCATTGATTTTTTTTAACCATTCGATATGTATATAGAAAAGATGCTCGCCAATGATGTCAAAAATCAAGTAATTAAATTTCAATACATGTTTTATTCTTTGCTGGATTTTTCTCAAACCTTCGGCAATATTCTTTACTATTTTTTTTCCTGCTATTCTTACAATAAACTTTTTGTCACGGTGAACTTCCCCTTTAACTTTAACTGACTTTGAAACAGAGGGTCGTGGGTTCGAATCCCAGCCATAGCGTAATATCCTTCAGCAAGAAATTCATCCACACTGTGCTGCACTCAACCCAGGTGAAGTGAATGGGTACCCGGCGGGACTAATTCATTGAATGCATGAGCGCTGAAAGGCAGCTCGAGCTAAGGCCGGTGTAATAATAGTAATAACAACGGAATAGAATATTTCTAAATAGATGGCGCTATATAAATGCCTATTATCATTATTATCATTTTTATTATTAACTTTAATTTCTATTGGGGGTTTATATGATCTTAAAACTTCATTTCTATATACTATATAAGAAAAAAACAAGTCCCAAATGTATTAACCCCTTTCCGACCACTCATGTAAAAATGCAAGCACTTGATTACTCTTCAATGTAAAACAAAACCAATCTGATTATTCACCAATACGAAAACTGTCAAAATTGTTCAAAATACCAAAATGTCATGTAAGTTCGCTTTCACAGCTGAAAGGAGTATGGACTTGGGCAAACATGGTTTGCTTTAAGTCCCGTAGAATTGCAAAGTCTTTAACAAATCATTTTGTTTGAATCAAAGCCGTTTTCAAGCCGAATCTTGTTATTAAAAAAAATCATTTTCCAATGTATTTTTTAGACTGTCGCTTTAAAATGAGAAATGCAAAAATGAAGCTACCCCTCTCTCTTTCGAGTAGGTATATTTTCGTATTTTTATAATTTATTTTCCTATTGAAATATTGACCCTTATTCCGCGATACGCGGACGACACTACCATCCCAACTCGATAATACACAAGGGATATGGATTAACTGCAACCCCTAAAAACTTGGAAAGACTTTATATTCACGTTGGCAAATTGTTACAAATTGGTTAGTTCTCATTGTGAATTAGCAGTACTACCATCTACTATACACCTGTGTATTGAATTGGTAATGGGAGGGGGGTAATAAGGCCAGGGTAGTAATGCTTGGATCATAAGGAGATAAATCCTCCCTAGGGAGTGAGGTGATGGTATGATTTAAGAAAGGAGGAAAAGGAGATTAAGAGCTCCTCTTTAACTTGATATCCTTTGATGAAAACCATTATGTGGAAGTTGCATGCAAAATTATTACAGGACCCTAGAGGGCGGGCGATGGTCTTGAAATTCAGACTGCACTTTTCATTAGACTCTTTCTCTCTGGTATTGATCTTTGAGCCACAATCTATTCTTTGATTGTCTTATACTCTTATTTAAGTGCTTTTCTGAGATTCATTCTTCCAAATAAAAGTTCACATTAATTCCACTTTATTCACAATGAATACAAAATACAAAGTAGAAACCTAGAGGCGATGCATCGCGATGAGGGCGCCCTTTGAAACTGTGATCCACATATCGTTTCTAATAGTATTCAATCGCTTGATGAAGGTAATGTTGAAGACAATGATAATGAAGATAATGACCATATTGATATAAATTTCAAAACCATCTTTTCAAGTTTGGATGCAAGGTGCGTATAGAGTTTAAGTACAATTATCAAAAGAAGATTATGAATATGAATGGGGCGCTTTTTAACTCTGAAAGTCAATAAGAATGGATATATTCATGATTATTACTCCTGTATTTGCTTTGAAAATCGTGCCCATAATATTGCATCTTTAAAAAATAATAAAATAGTATGTACCTCTTTTGGCCATATGGCTTCTTTTAATGAGCAGTTGTGCATGAAAAGGTCGCCTAACCAGGTTGGCATCTTTTATGTCAAATCGGTCATATCTAATAAGACATAGAACTTTAATTTGAACCAACGACCCCTAACATGAAAATCTCGTAATGATTAATTCTCGTATGCTGGGACATAATAAAAAATAATAATCTCCAGTTTTGTGATCCCTCTTGCCAACCAAACGGAGTCTTAATTGTTAGACCATGTTCTAGCGGAAGGGAAGGTGATTCGCTAGTTTTCAGCATTCTAGGTAAATACAAAGCCCCTATTTTGCATTTCTCTCCTTCTTCATTGAAGACCCGAGGCATTATGGGTCTGTCTTGAGAGGGCCACGCCCATCTTGACTGTATGGTTCTCATTAATTCCAAGTCGATGGAGAGGTATTGTGGTTGTTTGTCATCAAGATGGCTAATTCCTCTTCATCTCCTTGCCATCTCGCGATTGGACATGGGGTCATTACGAGATTAATTTCAAGCAAAATGGGTAATGATTAACAGGTATCCTGGGTTTTTAATTCAATTATTTGAGACAAGAGCAGTAGACAGACATGAGACAGCCCAATAATGTTATAGAGTTTCGGGGTAAGGAAATGATTGGAGAGTTTTGAACAAAACATCGGAAGACAAGTCATCTGTTTTTCTTGAGATTAATTTGGGAGTTTTAGCGTGATAAATCAGAAAAAAATCACGCACAGTGAATAAATTCATGGAACAAAGAATTAAATTTATTGTAAAATGAAAAAAAAAAGATTTTTTTTTTTCTTTTAAACACTTTCACAGGATTCCTTTATTGAAAATCAATGTAATACAGATTTTTCAATAAAGGAATTTGATTTTTTCAAAACGATTATTTTTTCCCCAAATTTGAGATATCATTTCTTTTTCAGAACAATTATCAATTAACCCTTGTATGGCAAGTGTACATAAACACATTGGATATTAGTTTTGTTTTTACATTCTAGATAAAGACAATTTCGTATAATGTAATGTAGGATTTTGGTCAAGGCCTGCATGATACGTGATTGCCTATATCTTTGATCAATTTTGAAGTATATGGAAAGGCAAACTACATTTTTTTCCATATTCGGAACTTGTATTATTATAGCAGACTGTCCCATTTTATGCTTTTATGAACCATATAATATTTTGGAGCAATTACTGAAACTTGTTGAGACCTTTATACAATGTCTCTTTCTCCTTTTTTCAAAATTGAGAAATACACTTAGTTCTCCATACACTTACATAAACACAATTCGATTGTAATGTCGTGTATAATGTACGCATGCCTATAATATTTAGAATTCGAATACAAGACGTCAAACATCCCTCAGATTAGTAGACGTGTATCCAAGTGGGCGTGATATGTCAGGAAGACCTCTTACACCAACATTCATGTTACATCCCTCAGGTGATATTATTAATATTATTATTGTTTTTCTACTTCAAAAAAGAAAAGAAGCGGCATCCTCTATGTGAATGTGACGAGGGATGATTTCCTCCAACATATGGCTGAAGAAGATAAGACATAGATTTTCCTCAGCTTGTAGCTTTATCGGAAGCTTGTGAGGTTGAAACGATGAAAACAGTCCTATTAGGGGGACTAATCTAAAGACGAGAAGGTGAAGGAGAGGAAGAGAAATGAAGAGATCAAAAACTTACTAAGGACGTACCAATAAGGTGTGGAGAACCGACTCTTCACGCCAGCAATTGTTGACAATAAAATTAATGCTTGATGAACGGCACTAAAAACTAACAAAATATTAGGGGAAAGTACTCCATAAGCATGATAAGGGTAATCGTGTGTCCAACCAACATTGGGCATTTCTTTTGGGCATTTTTAGTTATCCAGTGTGATGAAAATTGTGCCCATTCTAAAGTAATTTCTGCTTATTTTTTTTATTTTACTGGACAATAATTATGCTTCCCGCATTGGGTAAAATACTGCCCCAAATTGGTTGGACACATAATTAACCTCGTGCTTGTTAAAATTTTACCCAATATTTTTTACAGTGTACTTCCTACTTTCACAATATTGAGCGGTTTGATATTATTGATGGAAGCTTTTATGAAACATGGTCCGTTTTCATTTTTAAAACATCATCGCTGTGGACGATTCGGCGGTATAAAATCCATGCGGTATACAGGGATATCAATAAGAGAATATAGGATATTGAATTAAAAATCTTAAGTGTTCGAAGAGGAAACACTTTTTCTTCTTAAGATTACTAATTCTGCGACTGCATTTTTGCAACTTAATACAAAACAAACAAACAAACATACTTTATCATTTCTGGTTACAGTATGTATTTCTTATCATCCTGTCCCATGACATGGAATGTAATTATGATAAGGAAATAGACCAATTATACCTGCTTTGCGAGTCATTACTCCCTTTTGTAAAATAGAGGATTAAATTTACCCTTGACTGATTACAAACCAACTTAGACCACAAATTAACATCCACAAATAAAACAAATGTGAACATGGGAGGTTTTCATCAGGTAGGGGGGCGATAGAGATCTTGTACCGGGACGATAGGGGTAATCATAAACCCTTACTTAATAGGAAGTACGCACAGGTTGGTACGATGAAAAGCTGTTATTGATATGAGAGCTTAAAATGGCTGCTAACTTCAGTCTCAACTTATTTGATTTCAAAATCCCTTATAGCTCTTTATAATGGAGATAGCATGATGATGCTTTTAATGGCATTGGAATCTTCAAGGAAAGGTTACACCTTTGACATCCTCCAAAGGTGTAGATTAGTTAATCAGATATTTATGTCTTTGCAATAGCAATTTCTTATTTTCTTTGTCTGTCATGTGTCCAACTTTTATATTTAGCAGTCATCAATAACTGCTATGACGCTTATACAAAATACTAAACCACGCTAATGATCGTTTTCTCTAGACCTAGCTTGTTTGGAGGGGTGATTCTTTCAAGGATTGAAGTAAATCGGTTAGGGAGGCAGTATAACACATTTCAGTACAACACATTTTTTTCGGACTTTTGTTATTATTTTATTGTTAAAGTGAACAGTTTGAGGGAACGCAATTTCTAATAAGTCTAAATTGTATTATACTTTTATTTTTTAGATTGAAAAACAATGACGATGATTAAAACTTTAAAGCGACTTATTTATCAAAGTTTGATCATGTTTCTGTATAAAAATTGCGGGGTTTATCCTTTCATGGCCAACCTTCGAGTTGTACATAAGCAGGTTGACCAGAATTAGATAAACAATAAAACGAAAATCGATAACTTCGCTGTACCCGCAAACACCAAAGTAGAAACAAATGCAAATAAAAGATGAGAGAAAAAAAATATATCAATGGGTATTGAAAAGACGGTCAGTATGTGACAGATGTAGAGGTTGTTATTTATTGTTTTGGAACATATGTCATAGGTTGTCATTGAATGGCCAGTGAGGGGGGTATTGATGGGTCAATACAATAGAACAAGGAGCTAAAGCCATTAGAATTAAAAATGAGGGACAAAGAAGCTACAAGGAAAAGGGCACCAACGTATTGTCAATAAGAGTTGTAAATATAGCCCCGGGCTATTCCTCACCAACATCAATTTTTTATCGATCCTGACCATTGTCGAGATGGTTTGATGCCACCGGATTCACTGACCAGGATTTCGTCACACATCGATAAGAAGACAACAGGGAATAAATCGCCTGGGGCAAAGGATTTATTTCACTGTATGATTATTAGCAAGGATAGCGATTGGAAAAGGGGGGATGGATCTATATTGGGTACAGGATGATGATGGTGACGGCGGTAGAATGGAGGGGGGGGGGTAGGAATCAGAAATGGCAACGGGAATTGATATCAAAACATGTTCACAACAATTATAGCTCCCCAGTGACCGGCTTGCTATATTAATAAACCTTTCAGATAGATCAATATCCAACCTATACTCAGCGTGCAGTCACACTCTCTTTACATTGAGCGCAGCCGGAGTAGCGGCGGAACAAAGGGTCGAGCTGTGAGGGAATTTGTAGGAGTGAAGCGAAAAATCTTCTTCCTCTCTTGCCTTTGTCTTGGCGGGGTTTAAGTGGCCCAGGCATTATATCGAAGATGTACAATTAACAAAGCTTCCTGTATCAATGCAAATGAATTAGGCCTTTGATATACAATTTCCACCTCCCTTATCGGTAACAATACTCGCGCTTTATGCAGTTTTTCCTGTCGTTGCAAGGCAGTGATTAGATTTACTGCTTGCCTTCATAGCTCCATATTTCTCGCATCCTTTCAACTCATTATTTTCAAGTACATGAGGCAATTTGAGCAATCATCGAGCACTAATGCATAATCCATCCGAAAGGTGTTTACTAACCTCGTAATGTAGATTGGATTTTTAAATTATGCTTGATTTTATCTTGTCATCACATCATATCCCAGCGTGAAAGCTCTAATTGAAACACTTAATTCGTACGAGATGGATTTTAATTTTCCTGCCAGTCATTATTGCTTGCTTGTTTTGGTGGCTTTAGACTTGTTTTTAGATAATGATAAAACTCAATAACACCTTCATATTGAACTATTTTAGATTTTGTAAAGATCTCTCTTTTCCCCTTTCTCTATATCCTTCTCTTTCTAATTTTTCCTATCTCATCCTATATTCTGTCTCACATTTCCCATCATAGTTTTCCATTCTTTCATTTTGCTTTAAGAATGTCTTAAACTTCATTATTTACAATGTTTGTAGGCCTATTTCTGTCCATTCCTCCGGTACTCATTACTCTTATCCACCAATTATTTCTTTTCTCTCTGTCAGTAGTTATTTGTTTCTCTTTCAAAATGCAATTTTCGTGCCAAAAATTTCAGTAATTATTTTGTGGCGAAAACTCATGTCCGATCTTAGCTTGGAGAGAAGGTGATACGCATCACATTATCATTATTTTCTTTCAGTTACATACAAACTAAATAAAAAAAATTGTCTCACGTGTTATGCAGGACAAAGAACAAACCATGTCGTATTTAATGAGTTAGTAATATGCTTAAAATTTATATAATACCCTTCTGTAAAATACGGTAAATCGAGAAATAATTAATATAGGTCATTATTAAAATGCCTTCATGTACTTTCGGGATGGAATCGTAACCTCTACGCAGTATATATATTGTTTAAAATAAACTTCGTAAAATGGAATTGGAGTAATAGAGCAAAATTTTATTTCTTTGACCTAGGACTAATTAGATTTCCTTCTTAAATTAAAATTTCTTTTGAACCGCGTTACCTTTGTTCAGCGCTTTTGAGCAAATTGTAGACCTGGGTTTTCCAGTATTTTTTATGGCTTTGATCATTTATAGATCAGAAACAAATTTGTTTTTTGACAAATTATTTTAAGAGCGCACCTGTATAACTTTAATTTGAATAAATCCACATTTTAATTGAGTTGAGCAGTGTTTCGTTGAAAAGTGTAAATTTGCATGACTTTTTATCAATATTTTGTACCAAAGTATTCGATTTTTTCTTCTTCTAAATCCTTGAAAATAACTCCAAGGATCATTTTACAAAGGTCAATACTTTATTGTTCATTATTGTTGTTGTCATCACAACCATCTAAATTCATTGAGATACTTTAAACTTTATATTTTTCAGGTACACCAGTGAACAGAATTCCCATCATGGCAAAGCAAGTTTTGGATCTGTATGAACTCTACAATCTAGTGGTCGCAAAGGGAGGTTTGGTTGAAGTCATTAACAAGAAACAATGGAGAGAAATCACCAAGGGTCTGAATCTACCCGCATCTATTACCAGTGCAGCGTTCACACTCAGAACACAGTATGTATAATATTAATTTCAAACTTCGAAAATTCGATATTGATCTGTTTTCACATATTCCACAAATATATCAGTTATATTTGCGAAGTCAACAAGACATAGAAGTGATAACACCATGACATGCTTCAGTACATTATCAGCTATGAGGAACCTAATAAATGACAATACTTTATACAATAGTTCCATAATCAATGAATACATTGAGTCTTGTAACATCCTGGATTTGGAGAACACAATTTTTAAGGTTAAAGGACAAGTCCACCCCAGAAAAATATTGATTTGAATAAATAGAGAAAAATCAAACAAGCATTATGCTGAAAATTTCATCAAAATTGGATGTAAAATAAGAAAGTTGTGACATTTTAAAGTTTTGCTTATTTTTCACAAAACAGTGATACGCACAATTCAGTGACATGCAAATGAGACAGTCGATGATGTCCCTCACTCACTATTTCTTTTGTTTTGTATTGTTTGAATTAA